>NC_066531.1:1873270-1898270 GCF_024679095.1 Eriocheir sinensis
GCCTTGTCAAATATGTGTTTCTAGGTTCAAGGTACAGAGGAAGGGTCAGCCTACCACCAGGGCCATAAAACTACCCCTGGAAATGCCCACAACTCCTACGAAAGCCTTGTGAAATAGGTGTTCTTGAATGACGAAACGACCCCGAGTAACCATGTCATATTCTAGCGAGTTGAATGGCACGTCGCGTTATCGTGGTTGTCGAGATAGCGGGAGGGACAGAACAACAATAAGGTTCGGAGGCGAGACCTTAGCCTGATAGCGTGGGAGCCGCCCACATGCCGCCGCCCACCCGCCTCAGACCTGGGACCTGCTGCACCTGACGGCGGGCCAGCAGGAAGTGGGGTTCAAACAAGCACACACACACACACACACACACACACACACACACACACACACACACACACACTTAAGGCTTCGGTGTAGGTCAATTAAAAGTGATTACCTAACCTAACCTAACCTAACCTAGCAAGAGAAGATGGCGCCACTATAAACACCTGCCTGCGCCAATACGGGGTGGGGCCGACTACCATCCAGGCCTCTCAAGCAAGCCTACTGGCGCTATAGGCCTAGACGTAAAAAAAAAACCTAACCTAACCTAACCTAACCTAACCTAACCTAAGCTTTTCTATCCTATCCGCTCCGACGTTTTCAAATTTTCACTCTCGTAACCCCGAGCATGGTACTCATATACCTGAACAACGATAACGCCCATGAACAATAAGTACTGGTACCAAATCAATAGTGTAAAAACAATAGTGAATAATGACTGAAAAGAAGCAACTGGAATATAAGAAAGTGTATCGGATTTGGATCGGCAAGATTTGGCCCTCCTCGAAGCGTATAGGGTTAAGATATCGGATTTGGATCGGCAAGATTTGGCCCCCCTCAAAGCGTATAGGGTTAAGATATCAGTTTGGATCGGCAAGATTTGGCCCCCCTCAAAGCGTATAGGGTTAAGATATCGGATTTGGATCGGCAAGATTTTGCCCCCCTCAAAGCGTATAGGGTTAAGATATCGGATTTGGATCGGCAAGATTTGGCCCCCCTCAAAGCGTATAGGGTTAAGATATCGGATTTGGATCGGCAAGATTTGGCCCTCCTCGAAGCGTATAGGGTTAAGATATCGGATTTGGATCGGCAAGATTTGGCCCCCCTCAAAGCGTATAGGGTTAAGATATCGGATTTGGATCGGCAAGATTTGGCCCCCCTCGAAGCGTATAGGGTTAAGATATCGGATTTGGATCGGCAAGATTTGGCCCCCCTCGGAGCGTATAGGGTTAAGATATCGGATTTGGATCGGCAAGATTTGGCCCTCCTCGAAGCGTATAGGGTTAAGATATCGGATTTGGATCGGCAAGATTTGGCCCCCCTCGAAGCGTATAGGGTTAAGATATCGGATTTGGATCGGCAAGATTTGGCCCCCCTCGGAGCGTATAGGGTTAAGATATCGGATTTGGATCGGCAAGATTTGGCCCCCCTCGGAGCGTATAGGGTTAAGATATCGGATTTGGATCGGCAAGATTTGGCCCTCCTCGAAGCGTATAGGGTTAAGATATCGGATTTGGATCGGCAAGATTTGGCCCCCCTCGGAGCGTATAGGGTTAAGATATCGGATTTGGATCGGCAAGATTTGGCCCCCCTCGAAGCGTATAGGGTTAAGATATCGGATTTGGATCGGCAAGATTTGGCCCCCCTCAAAGCGTATAGGGTTAAGATATCGGATTTGGATCGGCAAGATTTGGCCCTCCTCGAAGCGTATAGGGTTAAGATATCGGATTTGGATCGGCAAGATTTGTCCCCCCTCGAAGCGTATAGGGTTAAGATATCGGATTTGGATCGGCAAAGATTTGTCCCCCCTCGGAGCGTATAGGGTTAAGATATCGGATTTGGATCGGCAAGATTTGGCCCCCCTCGAAGCGTATAGGGTTAAGATATCGGATTTGGATCGGCAAGATTTGGCCCCCCTCGGAGCGTATAGGGTTAAGACATTTTGCCAAGTGTTCCATGCGCCAACTATTTATACCGACTCTTCAAAATTAGGCTCGAGAAGTCTCCAGAGATTTTAGTAATTAATTTTTTGTTGTGTTTTGTTTGTCAGAATTGAATTAAAAACTCCATTTGTCTGACGTAATATTTGTGGACGCAGAAATACCAGCTCGATTACGGTTCTTATAAAACAGATAAGATAGACTTGAAAAAGAGAACATAATACAAATATGATGTTTTGAACCACTAGAAGAGGAGTTCGTACTGACGGGAATGAATGAGCGTCCAACCCGCCTGCTCTCACGGGTAAAAAAATGTGATATGTTCTGTGTGATTCAGGATTTTAATTTACCAGGCTCCAAACATTATTGTAAACAGTAGTGATACATCTATTGTTTTACTGCCCTACGAACACGACAAAACAATCATTTCATTACGTTTCACACACAAATGAGAATAATTTTGACATCCCGTGTGACTGAGTTTTATCAAGAAGGACGTTAATGAGACGCCACCTGTCCTCGGTGCATACCTGAGCTACCTGGTGATGGTGGTGGTGATGCTGGTGGTGGTGGTGGTGGTGGTGATGCTGGTGGTGATGGTGGTGGTGGTGGTGGTGGACTAGTCTGCTAATGTTCGTTATAAACAGCATAAACAATCATTCATAAACACAAAAAACTCAAACATTTTCAGACTTTCAAGCATTAACTGAATTGTTCAAAGTTTGCCGATATCATAGGCAAAATATTCTTCATTGGGAAACACGTTGTTGGGTTCACACTGCTACGAGTCTGCACGTCTCCGGCGCGGACCGTCACAAGCAGGTCCGTGCCAGTACAGTCCGGTCCGCAGCCTGTCAGTGTTAGATAGTGTGAAAATGCTGGGGAGGCGGTGGCTGAATGGATAGCGTGACGGCGCCGCGTTCAGGATGACGCGAGTTCAATCCCCGCCCGGTGCCACCAAGCTGGGATTTTTCAGCCGCCGCCGAGTGGCTTAAAACTACCCACATGCTGTCCAGAAGACCACCCATCAACCCGGACTCTAGATTCTAGGATTAAAGATGAGCTCCGGGAGGGCAGCATGAGCCAATGCAAGATGGCGCCACTATAAACACTCGCCTGCGCCAGAACGGGCTGGGCCGACCATCAGGCCCCACCGGGAAGAAGCCTTGGGCCGACCATCAGGATCTACCGGGAATAAGCCTTGGGCCGACCATCAGGATCCACCGGGAAGAAGCCTTGGGCCGACCATCAGGATCCACCGGGAAGAAGCCTTGGGCCGACCATCAGGATCCACCGGGAAGAAGCCTTGGACCGACCATCAGGCCACACCGGGAAGAAGCCTTGGGCCGACCATCAGGCCACACCGGGAAGAAGCCTTGGACCGACCATCAGGCCACACCGGGAAGAAGCCTTGGACCGACCATCAGGCCACACCGGGAAGAAGCCTTGGACCGACCATCAGGCCACACCGGGAAGAAGCCTTGGGCCGACCATCAGGCCACACCGGGAAGAAGCCTTGGGCCGACCATCAGGCCACACCGGGAAGAAGCCTTGGGCCGACCATCAGGATCCACCGGGAAGAAGCCTTGGGCCGACCATCAGGATCCACCGGGAAGAAGCCTTGGGGCGACCATCAGGCCACACCGGGAAGAACCCTTGGGCCGACCATCAGGCCACACCGGGAAGAACCCTTGGGCCGACCATCAGGCCACACCGGGAAGAAGCCTTGGGCCGACCATCAGGATCCACCGGGAAGAAGCCTTGGGGCGACCATCAGGCCACACCGGGAAGAACCCTTGGGCCGACCATTAGTCCTCACTGGGAAGAAGCCTTGGGCCGACCATCAGGATCCACCGGGAAGAAGCCTTGGGCCGACCATCAGGATCCACCGGGAAGAAGCCTTGGACCGACCATCAGGATCCACCGGGAAGAAGCCTTGGGCCGACCATCAGGATCCACCGGGAAGAAGCCTTGGGCCGACCATCAGGCCACACCGGGAAGAAGCCTTGGGCCGACCATCAGGATCCACCGGGAAGAAGCCTTGGGCCGACCATCAGGATCCACCGGGAAGAAGCCAACCAGCGCAATAGGCCACGACGTAAAAAAACCCCAAAAATCAAGTCCTTAGCAGCATAGTCCGGCGATACGGGCGTGTGGCACATCACCAAGAAGGACCGGCCATGCTTATCGGGTTGTTTCCGTAAGAGGCAATCCCGAAACACTTGAAACACTTGAAACACTTTATTATGCTTACAAAAACAAGAATGGTTTTATAATAATGAGAAATGACTTTAGTGATCTGTAAGCAGGCCATTTAAAGCAGATAATTGCTTTTTGGGGCAACATGTTTGTAATTTATTTGGTTCGGTCGCCAATAGACATACATATGTAAAAAAAAAACATTACATAATACATATTTATCCCTCATAGAACACAATAGTCTACTTATATACATTAGATAGAGGTAGTTTTATCAATACTGAGAGAGAATATACTGCTTATCCTGTTTCTCCGAGCGGGGGAACCCAAGGGGACTCCAGTTAAAGGACAAGCTGGCCCTCCTGGATAGTACCGATAAGCCCAGTGACCCTTTCCAGCCCCTCGCCACTCCCTGGAAGACCCCAACAAGTCCAGCATCTTCACTCATCCCTATACTGTCCAAACCCCTTATGCAAGAGTTAACCAGCATCTTCACTCTTTCATCCCTATACTGTCCAAACCCCTTATGCAAGAGTTAACCAGCATCTTCACTCTTTCATCCCTATACTGTCCAAACCCCTTATGCAAGAGTTAACCAGCATCTTCACTCTTTCATCCCTTTACAGTCCAAACCCCTTATGCAAGAGTTAACCAGCATCTTCACTCTTTCATCCCTTTACTGTCCAAACCCCTTATGCAAGAGTTAACCAGCATCTTCACTCTTTCATCCCTATACTGTCCAAACCCCTTATGCAAGAGTTGACCAGCATCTTCACTCTTTCATCCCTATACTGTCCAAACCCCTTATGCAAGAGTTAACCAGCATCTTCACTCATCCCTATACTGTCCAAATCCCTTATGCAAGAGTTAACCAGCATCTTCACTCTTTCATCCCTATACTGTCCAAACCCCTTATGCAAGAGTTGACCAGCATCTTCACTCTTTCATCCCTATACTGTCCAAACCCCTTATGCAAGAGTTGACCAGCATCTTCACTCATCCCTATACTGTCCAAATCCCTTATGCAAGAGTTAACCAGCATCTTCACTCTTTCATCCCTATACTGTCCAAACCCCTTATGCAAGAGTTAACCAGCATCTTCACTCTTTCATCCCTATACTGTCCAAACCCCTTATGCAAGAGTTAACCAGCATCTTCACTCTTTCATCCCTATACTGTCCAAACCCCTTATGCAAGAGTTAACCAGCATCTTCACTCTTTCATCCCTATACTGTCCAAACCCCTTGTGCAAGAGTTAACCAGCATCTTCACTCTTTCATCCCTATACTGTCCAAACCCCTTATGCAAGAGTTAACCAGCATCTTCACTCTTTCATCCCTATACTGTCCAAACCCCTTATGCAGGAGTTAACCAGCATCTTCACTCTTTCATCCCTATACTGTCCAAACCCCTTATGCAAGAGTTAACCAGCATCTTCACTCTTTCATCCCTATACTGTCCAAACCCCTTATGCAAGAGTTAACCAGCATCTTCACTCTTTCATCCCTATACTGTCCAAACCCCTTGTGCAAGAGTTAACCAGCATCTTCACTCTTTCATCCCTATACTGTCCAAACCCCTTATGCAAGAGTTAACCAGCATCTTCACTCTTTCATCCCTATACTGTCCAAACCCCTTATGCAGGAGTTAACCAGCATCTTCACTCTTTCATCCCTATACTGTCCAAACCCCTTATGCAAGAGTTAACCAGCATCTTCACTCTTTCATCCCTATACTGTCCAAACCCCTTATGCAAGAGTTAACCAGCATCTTCACTCTTTCATCCCTATACTGTCCAAACCCCTTTTGCAAGAGTTAACCAGCATCTTCACTCTTTCATCCCTATACTGTCCAAACCCCTTATGCAAGAGTTAACCAGCATCTTCACTCTTTCATCCCTATACTGTCCAAACCCCTTATGCAAGAGTTAACCAGCATCTTCACTCTTTCATCCCTATACTGTCCAAACCCCTTATGCAAGAGTTAACCAGCATCTTCACTCTTTCATCTCTATACTGTCCAAACCCCTTATGCAAGAGTTAACCAGCATCTTCACTCTTTAATCCCTATACTGTCCAGACCCCTTATGCAAGAGTTAACCAGCATCTTCACTCTTTCATCCCTATACTGTCCAAACACCTTATGCAAGAGTTAACCAGCATCTTCACTCTTTCATCCCTATACTGTCCAAACCCCTTATGCAAGAGTTAACCAGCATCTTCACTCTTTCATCCTTATACTGTCCAAACCCCTTGTGCAAGAGTTAACCAGCATCTTCACTCTTTCATCCCTATACTGTCCAAACCCCTTATGCAAGAGTTAACCAGCATCTTCACTCTTTCATCCCTATACTGTCCAAACCCCTTATGCAAGAGTTAACCAGCACCTTCACTCTTTCATCTCTATACTGTCCAAACCCCGTATGCAAGAGTTAACCAGCATCTTCACTCTTTCATCCCTATACTGTCCAAACCCCTTATGCAAGAGTTAACCAGCATCTTCACTCTTTCATCCCTATACTGTCCAAACCCCTTATGCAAAAGTTAACCAGCATCTTCAGTCTTTCATCCCTATACTGTCCAAACCCCTTATGCAAGAGTTAACCAGCATCTTCACTCTTTCATCCCTCCCGCTGGTAAACTCTGAAACAACCTTCCTTCATCTGTATTTCCTCCTGCCTACGACTTGAACTCTTTCAAGAGGAGGGTATCAGGACACCTCTCCTCCCGAAATTGACCTCTCTTTCGGCCACCTCTTTGGATTCTTTTTAGGAGCAGCGAGTAGCGGGCTTTTTTTTATTACTATTGTTTCCGTTTTTTGTGCCCTTGAGCTGTCTCCTTTGTTGTAAAAAAAATAAAAAATCGCCCCACCAGCCTTTTTGTGGCGTATACATGGAGGTGGTGATCGAGATAACAGGAACAAAGATACAATAGAGGACCCCGATGGTTGGTTTTGCGAGGCTTGAACAACGAGGAGGGTGAGTTGGGGATGACTTAGACGTACAGGATGGCAACACTTAATCATATAAAGTCAAGGGTCACACTACCACCAGGGTCATAAAACTACCCCTGGAAATGCCCACAACTCCTACGAAAGCCTTGTCAAATAGGTGTTTCTAGGTTCACGGTACAGGGGAAGGGTCACACTACCACCAGGGTCATAAAACTACCCCTGGAAATGCCCACAACTCCTACGAAAGCCTTGTCAAATAGGTGTTTCTAGGTTCACGGTACAGAAGAAGGGTCACACTACCACCAGGGTCATAAAACTGCCCCTGGAAATGCCCACAACTCCTACGAAAGCCTTGTCAAATAGGTATTCTTGGGCTACGAAATGTCTCCTAATACGATAACTCTCACCTGCAAATGTCTGTAGAAGGATGGCCGCGATCTTGTTGTGGGAGGCGTCAAACATATCTAACAAGGGCAACTCTTTTTACGCCATGAACTCTTAATGATATCGATGTATTTCCAAATTTTCAGTGTCAGTGCTTGAACGAAACTGCCGCTGAGTTGATCTGTGGACCCGAACTACTGACATGCTCCCAGCTAACCGAAGTTATGTGCCTCACCGCGTACCCCGTCAACCCCTATCACAGGTGGGTAGCCGGGTGGAACAGCGAGGCTTCCCACCCCTAGGAATAACGCAGCCACGGAATCGGACATTATGTGTGATTATATTAAGTATGGAAATATTGACCGTATAAATGTGTATGTGTGTGTGTGTGTGTGTGTGTGTGTGTGTGTGTGTGTGTGTGTTTACTGGCAATACTACTACTACTACTACTACTACTAATTGTGTGTGTGTGTGTGTGTTTGTTTGGCCGGCAGACTGGTGGTTCAGAACACTGCCCTGGATTGCAAGTTGGAGAAGGACCTCTGGGGGCCGCTGATGTTCAAGGAAATCGTCATAACCAACAATCACTTCCAGGCAGTGGACAACCATGCCTTCCAGCCCTTCAGCGGCACCCTGATGGCCCTTGACCTAGGTACGCGGGAACACAGGCGGGGAATGGTCATCTCTCTCTCTCTCTCTCTTATAGGATGGGAGTCGGTATCTGCCCCTTCCTTTTGGCTGTAAATATGTCAATAAACTTTTCAAATCAAATAAAAAATCTCTCTCTCTCTGGCATAAAACTCAAATGTAGACAAGTAAATTCAGACTGCACCAAATTTTTCTTCACCAACGCTGTAGTGCGAGAATGGAATAAGCTTCCTGCCTTCCTTCAGTGGTCCAGTGTAACACGATTGACTCCTTCAAAAACAAGCTCGACCGTCACTTCCTTCAACTTAATATTAACTTGAGTAGAAATGCAACGTTTTGGAGCCATCTTCACCAAACTGTAGCAGCCACTGTTTGGTCCACTCCTGAAGCTCGGTGATGTCTTCTTGTATAGGAAATTCACATCCATTGGGTAAACACATGTCTTACGCCCCAACAGAAGGGAACTCGCTTAAGGATGTCTACTACTCTACCATGAACGATACGCCGCTGCTCAAATTGCTCTCGCTGCGTAACAACATCATCGAGTTTCTGCCCGGGTACATGGCGATGGAGCTGCCCTTGCTGGAAATGTTTGACGCCTCCTACAACAAGATAGCGGCCATCCTTCCCCAGACATTTGCAGGTGAGAGAAATTGCAGAGGAGAGTTGTCGTGAGCGAGTGAGAAGGAGAGCTTTGGGTCGACCCTTCGTATGTTTTCAGACAGATTGCAGCAAGACCTCAACCTAAATCCATAATATTCTACCCCACAACCTAGATTGCAAGTAGCGTAGGTTAACAATGGAGTAACGCAACAGTTAATGTCCACATGACAGGTGGAGTGAGGTGCGGGTGCAGTAAGGTGACAGATTACTGGTGCCGTGCCTAGTACCGCCGGTAAAGCGAGGATCAGGCCTCCACCTGTGCCGCTGAAACTACACCTCACCCATCTTGAGTATTAGGGGGGATCCTGAGGCTGCTCTGTGTAGGCCACTCGTCCTCTTCCAGTCTCCTTGTGTTCTTATGTTCTTATGTTCTTATGTAATGAAGTCTTTTTCCCCGAGCCTTCATCTATTCTGTCCTGTCCCACCACACGTAGATTACCAGTAGTAGCGGTAGTAAACAGACACCCTCGCCATAGACTGATAGGTCTTCTAGTGTCTGTTCTTCCTATGTATTCCTATGTATTTCTATGTATTAGGAGACATTCCACCGCCCAAGAACACATATTTGACAAGGCTTTCGTAGGAGTTGTGGGCATTTCCAGGGGTAGTTCTATGACCCTGGTGGTAGTGTGACGCTTCTTCTGTACCATGAACCTAGAAACACATATTTGACAAGGCTTTCGTAGGAGTTGTGGGCATTTCCAGAGTTAGTTCTGTGACCCTGGTGGTAGTGTGACCCTTCTTCTGTACCGTGAACCTAGAAACACATATTTGACAAGGCTTTCGTAGGAGTTGTGGGCATTTCCAGAGGTAGTTCTATGACCCTGGTGGTAGTGTGACCCTTCTTCTGTACCGTGAACCTAGAAACACATATTTGACAAGGCTTTCGTAGGAGTTGTGGGCATTTCCAGGGGTAGTTCTATGACCCTGGTGGTAGTGTGACCCTTCTTCTGTACCATGAACCTAGAAACACATATTTGACAAGGCTTTCGTAGGAGTTGTGGGCATTTCCAGGGGTAGTTTTATGACCCTGGTGGTAGTGTGACCCTTCCTCTGTACCGTGAACCTAGAAACACATATTTGACAAGGCTTTCGTAGGAGTTGTGGGCATTTCCAGAGGTAGTTCTATGACCCTGGTGGTAGTGTGACCCTTCTTCTGTACCGTGAACCTGAAGAAACACTCATTAGAACCTGACTGACCCCATATTTGACCTTTACATATAGGTGGTGTGAGAGTTGCCAGATTGTCGTACTCAGAGCATAGTATTTCCCGGTGTCTGACGCCTAACTACTGCCAAGAAACATCAGGAATTAACTATTTAAACGATAATTATAAGTGAATCTCCTTATTGGGGTCCACGAGACAGTTTTGGGGTAGGAAGTCGGGAAATATAAGCGGCTGAGTACGATAATCTGGCAACGTTACCCCTTTCCCCATTGTTGCCAGATGTCGTACTCAGAATCTTATATTTACCGACTTCCGAGCCAAAAACAGTCTCGTGGACCCCATTAAGGAGATTCACTTATAATTATCGTTAAAATAGTTAATTCCTGATGTTTCTTGGCAATAGTTAAGCGTCAGAAACCGGGAAATACTATGCTCTGAGTACGACAATCTGGCATCACGCAACGTTGCCAGATTATCGTACTCAGCTGATTATATTTCCCGACTTCCGAGCCAAAACTGTTTTCTGGGCTCCAATAACGAAACAAATTTATAGTTATCGTTAAAAAGTTAGATTCTGATGTTTCTCGGCAATAGTTAGGCGTCAGAAACCGGGAAATACGAGACTGAGTACGATAATCTGGCATGCGTGGGGGGGTAGGGGGTGGAAACGGGGTGATTTTGTGCAATGTTGCTAAATTGTCGTACTCAGCCGCTTATATTTCCCGACTTCCTACCCCCAAACTGTCTTCTGGGCTCCAATAACGAAACAAATTTATAGTTATCGTTAAAAAGAGTTAGATTCTGATGTTTCTTGGCAATAGTTAGGCGTCAGAATCCGGGAAATACGAGACTCTGAGTACGATAATCTTGCAACGTTACCCCTTTCCCATGTTCCAGGAATGCCCAAGCTACAGATGATCGACTTATCCAACAACGCCATTAGCAAGGTGTCAGCCAGCGCCTTCACCATCATTGAGCACGCCGCCAAAAAGCTGTACATCAACCTCGCCCACAACGTCATAACCTCCATCGAGTACGATCTCCGTTGATGCCATTAACCCAACGTTGCCAAGTTATCGTACACTGAACATTGCATTTATCATCTTTAAGCTCCAAGACTGTCGTAACAACACAAATAACGATAGGAAATTAAAGTTAGCGTTAAAACTGTTAAATATGGATGGGTTTTGTTCTCTTTAGCCAGAGTTATCGGTCAGAAACTACAGAAATGCAATGCGCTGAGTACGATAATTTGACAACGCTGCACTAACCCCTTGAAATATTGCTTCGATATATACTCCGATACAAAGCTTATGTTATAGCTTGTGTGGCTTATCTAATGTTTCTCTCTCTCTCTCTCTCTCTCTCTCTCTCTCTCTCTCTCTCTCTCTCTCTCTCTCTCTCTCTCTCTCTCTCTCTCTCTCTCTCTCTCTCTCTCTCTCTCTCTCTCTCTCTCTCTCTCTCTCTCTCTCTCTCTCTCTCTCTCAACAATAAACTATCAATCAATCAATCTCTCTCTCTCTCTCTCTCTCTCTCTCTCTCTCTCTCTCTCTCTCTCTCTCTCTCTCTCTCTCTCTCTCTCTCTCTGTCTGTCTGTCTGTCTGTCTCTGTCTCTCTCTCTCTCTCTCTCTCTCTCTCTCTCTCTCTCTCTCTCTCTCTCTCTCTCTCTCTCTCTCTCTCTCTCTCTCTCTCTCTCTCTCCCTGTGTGTGTGTGTGTGTGTTTACAGGCCGGGGATGCTGGAGGGGGTACGAGAGTGCATGATTGACTTACAAGATAACCACCTCAGCCTCCTCTCGGAAAAGGTGTTTAGGCCTATCATCGATTTCACGGCAGGCTCAGCAACGTTCCTGACATCGGGTAAGCTCCCCACACGCCTGTATACTCTCCACGCATATGTATATATCGCTATACTTATTCTCTCCTCGCCCTGATGAACACTACCAAAGTCTATATATACCAAGTCATGTCACGCGCAGAAGGCGGTTTTGGGGCGGAGCAGCGGGATGACGTCACTTGGAGCCAAAACAGAAAATACCCGGCAGTTCAGGGGTGACTAAAGTTGGGGCCGTGTGTGCACTCTGGATGTGCATTCTCGCCTTCTTTCACAGCGCGTTCAGGCAAGCCACTGACGAGAAAATATGTCTTTTTATTGTGCTATTGCGTGACTGTAATTCCAATGCCTACAAACGGCGGTGTGGGGTGTGAGGGAGGGCATGTTGAAGTGATTGATTTAAATTAGTCCGCCTTTCCTCGTTTTCTCTAAATCCCTGTTTCTACATTCTCTAGTTTGGCTCCAAGCAACGTCACGCATAAACCACGCCTCCTCGGCCGTGTCTCCTCCCACAAACCTGCGCGTGGCTTGACTCGGTGTATATAGACTTTGGATGTCCCCTTTGCACTGTTAAATATACCTCTACTCTCCTCGCCCTGATGAACACTACAGGTCGAATTATGAGATATTTCGCAGCCCAAGAACACATATTTGACAAGGCTTTCGTAGGAGTTGTGGGCATTTCCAGGGGTAGTTTTATGACCCTGGTGGTAGTCTGACCCTTCCTCTGTACCGTGAACCTAAAGAAACACACATTAGAACCCAAATGATCCCTTCTTTGACCATTAGAAATACTGATGTGCCCAAGAACACCTATTTGACAAGGCTTTCGTAGGAGTTGTGGGCATTTCCAGGGGTAGTTTTATGACCCTGGTGGTAGTCTGACCCTTCCTCTGTACCGTGAACCTAGAAACACATATTTGACAAGGCTTTCGTAGGAGTTGTGGGCATTTCCAGGAGTAGTTTTATGACCCTGGTGGTAGTCTGACCCTTCCTCTGTACCGTGAACCTAGAAACACATTAGAACCCAAATGATCCTTCTTTTTTTTTTAAAAAAACTGATGTGCCCCTAACTATTTGACAAGGCTTTCGTAGGAGTTGTGGGCATTTCCAGGAGTAGTTTTATGACCCTGGTGGTAGTCTGACCCTTCCTCTGTACCGTGAACCTAGAAACACATATTTGACAAGGCTTTCGTAGGAGTTGTGGGCATTTCCAGGAGTAGTTTTATGACCCTGGTGGTAGTCTGACCCTTCCTCTGTACCGTGAACCTAGAAACACATATTTGACAAGGCTTTCGTAGGAGTTGTGGGCATTTCCAGGGTAGTTTTATGACCCTGGTGGTAGTCTGACCCTTCCTCTGTACCGTGAACCTAGAAACACATATTTGACAAGGCTTTCGTAGGAGTTGTGGGCATTTCCAGGGGTAGTTTTATGACCCTGGTGGTAGTCTGACCCTTCCTCTGTACCGTGAACCTAGAAACACATATTTGACAAGGCTTTCGTAGGAGTTGTGGGCATTTCCAGGAGTAGTTTTATGACCCTGGTGGTAGTGTGACCCTTCCTCTGTACCGTGAACCTAGAAACACATATTTGACAAGGCTTTCGTAGGAGTTGTGGGCATTTCCAGGGGTAGTTTTATGACCCTGGTGGTAGTCTGACCCTTCCTCTGTACCGTGAACCTAAAGAAACACACATTAGAACCCAAATGATCCCTTCTTTGACCTTTAGAAATACTGATGTGGGAAGCGATTGCGTCTTATAAAACCAATCACAGTAGAAGAATCCTTACCTCTCTTTGGACGGGTCTGACTCTCTTCACGGCCCCTCTCGTGTCTTGTTCTCCCTCACAGTAGTCAAGCGTCGCTCCATCCCAGTGTTCAGAGTTTCATGTTGCCACCAGCCAGTTATTTGACCTTCCAGACACGAAACTCTTGCACATGTTACACGGGAAAAGCTAAATAGAGTTCCCGGATAGCATGGTCCAAGGCTACCTCTCGTTTTGCGCGTTTGAATCACTTTTCGGGAGATTGTGAAGTTAGATTCTGTAGCTCAATCTTCCTTTTGTAGTTTCTTAATCCACACCGTTTGCTAATGTTAAAGCGATCCACGAGAGTATCAAAACACCTCTCTCCCGAAATTGATCTCTCTTTCGGCCACCTCTCTGGATTCTTTATTTTAGATTAGATTTCATTGTCCGCCGCACACACACACACACACACACACACACTTAACACACTCCTCCTTCCCCTCCAGACAACCCACTGCTTTGCGACTCCCGGTTCTGCTGGATCGCGACCAACGAGACAGTCGGGGACACGTTCGGTACGGTGTTGTGTCCGAACCTTGGGAACGAATCTTTGGATGTCTTGGAGCCCACGTGCATTGTCCCAGCCACCATCCCACCGACCCGCCGCCTGGGGAACACACGGAGGACGCCCCATGCCCGCTCTAATCATCTCTCCACCAAGAAAAGGAATCCGCGCCCTGAACCCACGAAGCTCCGAGACCCGCCCAGCTCTCTGTCCTAATGCCCAGTGCAACGTTGCCAAATTATCGTACACTGAACATTGGATTTGTCATATTTAGGCTCCAAGACTGTCATAACCACAACAGTAACGATAGGAAATTAAAGTTTTAGCGTTGAAACCTCGCTCACAACGTCATAACCTCCATCGAGTACGATCTCCGTTGATGCCATTAACCCAACGTTGCCAAATTATCGTACACTGAACATTGCATTTATCATATTTAGGCTCCAAGACTGTCGTAACCACACCAATAACGATAGGAAATTAAAGTTTTAGCGTTGAAACCTCGCCCACAACGTCATAACCTCCATCGAGTACGATAACCGTTTGGTGCCATTAACCCAACGTTGCCAAGTTATCGTACACTGAACATTGCATTTATATCATATTTAGGCTCCAAGACTGTCATAACCACACCATTAACGATAGGAAATTAAAGTTATAGCGTTAAAACATCGCCCACAACGTTATAACCTCCATCGAGTACGATCTCCGTTGGTGCCACTAACCCAACGTTGCCAAGTTATCGTACACTGAACATTGCATTTATATCATATTTAGGCTCAAAGACTGTCGTAACAACACAAATAACGATAGGAAATCAAATTTAGCGTTAAAACTGTTAAATAACGATGGATTTCGTTCTCTTTAGCTAGAGTTATCGGTCAGAAACTACAGAAATGCAATGCGCTGAGTACGATAATCTCCCTCCTACCACCACCACCACCACCACCACCGTTGCCAGATTGTCGTACTCAGAGCATAGTATCTACCTGTTTCTGACGCCTAACTATTGCCAAGAAACATCAGAATCTAACTCTTTTAACGATAACTATAAATATGTTTCGTTATTGGAGCCCAGAAGACAGTTTGGGGGCACCGTTGCCATATATCGTACTCAGATCATAGTATATACCTGTTTCTGACGCCTAACTATTGCTAAGAAACATCAGGAATTAACTATTTTAACGAGAATTATAAGTGAATCTCCTTATTGGGGTCCAGGAGACAGTTTTTGGCTCGGAAGTCGGTAAATATAAAAGACTGAGTACGACAATCTGGCAAAGTTGTTTGGGGGTAGGATGTCGAGAAATATAATCAGCTGAGTACGATAATCTGGCAATGTTGTTTGGGGGTAGGACGTCGAGAAATATAATCAGCTGAGTACGATAATCTGGCAACGTTGTTTGGGGGTAGGAAGTCGGGAAATATAATCAGCTGAGTACGATAATCTGGCAACGTTGTTTGAGGGTAGGACGTCGAGCTGAGTACGATAATCTGGCAACGTTGTTTGGGGGTAGGACGTCAAGCTGAGTACGATAATCTGGCAATGTTGTTTGGGGGTAGGACGTCGAGCTGAGTACGATAATCTGGCAACGTTGTTTGGGGGTAGGAAGCCGGGAAATATAACCGGCTGAGTACGATAATCTGGCAACGTTGTTTGGGGGTAGGAAGCCGGGAAATATAACCGGCTGAGTACGATAATCTGGCAACGTTGTTTGGGGGTAGGAGGTCGGGAAATATAGTCAGCTGAGTACGATAATCTGGCAACGTTGTTTGGGGGTAGGAGGTCGGGAAATATAGTCAGCTGAGTACGATAATCTGGCAACGTTGTTTGGGGGTAGGACGTCGAGCTGAGTACGATAATCTGGCAACGTTGTTTGGGGGTAGGAAGTCGGGAAATATAACCGGCTGAGTACGATAATCTGGCAACGTTGACCTTCACCACTACCAAACACAACAACAAACAGTATTAATTACAACAAGAACATTAATAACACTAGTAATTATCATACTCACAACAATAATAATACATGTTCCTTACTTGTATAATCGCGCTCTGTCCTGCCTTGGGGTTGAGATGGCATGCTCAACGTTGCCAAATTATCGTACTCAGAACATCGCAATTATCAGTTCTAGGGAGCGAAACTTTCCTACCCACACAGATAACGAAATTCCAGTTAAAGTTATCGTTAAAATCATTACTTATTGGTGTCTGTTTGCGATAGCTGTGAGTCAGAAACCGGGAAATACGATGTGCAGAGTGGCTGAGTACGATAATTTGGTAACGCTGGGCATGCTCCTCTCTTCTAAATTGTCGTTTTCTTGCAACAATAAACTATCAATCAATTTCTGTTTCTATCTGCGGGTTGTCCTGGTGAGTGGATCCCGGTACAGCGCTTACTGGGACAACCGGGGCAGTAACTCCACCTTGCAAGACCACACCTCAATCCACTTAACCTGGTACCAGTGTGGACCATGTTTCTTAATGGTCCCTCTAAGCGAGAAAAATGAGAAAAAATCAGCCCTCACACAAACCATTTCATAATATATATCAAAGCATTTGTGATCAGATTATGTATCATCTATTTTGGGGGTTTATATCATGGCACAAATTTGGTCCGTCGCTGCTACACGGTAAAGCCACAAATTTGGCCCGTCACTGCTACACGGTAAAGCCACAAATTTGGCCCGTCGCTGCTACACGGTAAAGCCACAAATTTGGCCTGTCGCTGCTACACGGTAAAGCCACAAATTTGGCCCGTCGCTGCTACACGGTAAAGCCACAAATTTGGCCCGTCGCTGCTACACGGTAAAGCCACAAATTTGGCCCATCGCTGCTACACGGTAAAGCCACAAATTTGGCCCGTCGCTGCTACACGGTAAAGCCACAAATTTGGCCCGTCGCTGCTACCGGGTTAAGTGTATCCTATGTTTTTTTAGTAAAGTTTAAAGTATGTGATTGTCATTAGTGAACTCATTAAAGAAAACAGTTAGGCGTGAGTTTTATTTATACAAAACAACGACTTTGTTCCTGAAAGCTCAGTAGCATCAATCCTGCCTGTCCCAGAAAAGTGAAGCCAGTTTGCCCGCGCTGGTCAACGGTAAGATGGCCGCTCCAACCCTTAGTATCAGGAGCTTAATTAAAAGTTTGTATCAAAATGTTTCGCTATCTGTTAAGGTACTACAACTATTTTCTTGCTTATAGACTTAGATGTTTTTATCATTATTTCAAGTACTTTTGAAATTAATATTTAATTGTATCAAAACAAGTACTCACGCGCTAATGTGGGTATTTTCAGTGGGATGACTTACATGTTAGCTATACAAATATACGCGCGTGCAATAACGACCATTTTTCAAGTAACCCAAACCCTGATCTTATATCTTTTTGTGGATAATAAATATTGATACCACAACTAATAACACCCGATTCATTAGTTAACAAATATACGCACACACATCAACGACCATTTTTCAAGTAACCCAAACCCTGATCTTATATCTTTTTGTGGATAATAAATATTGATACCACAACTAATAACACCTGATTTATTAGTTAACTGCAAAGTACATAGTTATAAGTACCCTTTTATGCAATCATCCATTCTAAATTTAACAAGAGAAATCGTAAGTAGGTCTGGTTCATATTTACTGGCCACTGAAATTAATAAGATTGGTGACTGTTCCCTACTTTAATATTACTTGCTAATTTATAAGTTATCTCTGTAGCATCATACTTAAACCGTACCTGGAAATATGTCTCAGCAAATGCTTTAACTAACAGACATAGGTGGTTTTCCTGATATTAGTTACGGTGGGGGATATGTCTGTTTGGTTGCAATAACCCACCAACCACTGAAATAACTAACTTACAAATACCCCCCCTGCCCTAAATTGTAGCTTGACACTCTTTCTCTGAACAGTTTTTCTAGTTATACAAATACCAGTAACACCATTAGAAGGATATACCAGGTTCCTCTATCCTTTACTTAACGAGTGAGTGGAGGCGGCTTGCATCGTCAGAAGGATATACCAGGTTCCTCTATCCTTTACTTAACGAGTGAGTGGAGGCGGCCTGCATCGTCAGAAGGATATACCAGGTTCCTCTATCCTTTACTTAACGAGTGAGTGGAGGCGGCCTGCATCGTCAGAAGGATATACCAGGTTCCTCTATCCTTTACTTAACGAGTGAGTGGAGGCGGCCTGCATCGCCCTTGTCTAAGCTTACGCCGGAAATACCTGGCTCACAGCGTAATGACCTCCTTAATTTCTACGCAACAAATCCTCCAGTATCTTATTTACACACTTTGAGAGGTGGGAATGCCTTGGAATATACTTAACTATTCCTCTGCCTTTCGACTACCTGCACATTTAATATTGGAACAGACTAAGTAGGGCGCAGCCAGGTCAGGGCTAGGCCTAGGTGAGGCTGGGAGCGGCCGACACCTGCTTCTTGCCAGTCCCAAGATGGTGGACTCTACTTCATATTTTCCCACCGCGCGTCGCTGCCTCCTAATCCTACCTCTATGGTGTGGGAGATTAAGTACGATGTCGGTGATGCAAGCCTGGCCATTCCTACGACAAGCTCATATTACATCGCTATCTTCCGTTGCGCGCGCATGTGTTTAGCTCACCACTCCTTATGTTATGTTCTTATGTTATGTTCTTGTTAATGTGTAATGTGAGGGGCAGATCATCAGAACGGCCAGGCCTGCATCATCGACACGGTAGTCTTCTTCCAAGCTGACCTGGGGTGTGGTGTCATCTGCCGTCCGGTATCGAGAGACATCCCCCCTTAATGGGCTATCACACTGGGCAACCTCTCCGTGGATCTTCAGTCAAACCACGATTTCCGCTGGCGTGGTTCTCATATTTCCGTGGTTTTCTGACGCGTCCACGATCTTCCAAAACTACGGTAGAGTTCACTGAAGGACGGGGGTATCACTCACCATCATCATCATCAGCAATAACAAGAAACATATGACAACCACACTAGCGGGAATCGTGGTTTGACTGAAGATCACGGAAACTTTGCCCAGTGTAATTGTTCCTTAACGTGTCCACGATCTTTCAAAGCTACGGTAGAGTTCACTGAAGGACGGGGGTATCACTCACCATCATCATCATCAGCAATAACAAGAAACATATGACAACCACGCCAGCGGGAATCGTGGTTTGACTGAAGATCACGGAAACTTTGCCCAGTGTAACAGGCCCTTAAACTTAGCATCACGGAACCCAGAATTTGCTACCGTAGAGCAACTTAGTGTAGCATCTAAGTGTAAAAAAAGTACCAAGGAGGGCGTAAACAGCGATGCTAAGCTTATTAGGTCACAAGAAGAAGAAGAATGATAGTTGATATCCTAGTTATATTTATAAGACCATAAGAGCGTAAGGAGGCCGGTTGGGGTATGCAAGGCAGCTCCCGTACACTCCACCCCGCCTTACCTCACCATCCACGGCCTTATCTAACCTCTTCTTGAATGTATCTATGGCACTGGCACCCACAACATGGCCCCCAAGCCTGTTCCACTCCTCCACCACTCTACTGGTGAGCCAATTCTTGCCTATGTCTTTGTTGAATCTGAATTTGTCTAACTTAAAACCATTGCCACGCGTCCTGCCTGGTTCTTTAACTACCAAAATCTTATTGACATCCCCTTTATTAAAACCCTTCATCCATTTATAGACTTCGATCAAGTTCCTCACCCCCTTCCAAGTTTTTCACCCCTTCCAAGTTCCTCACCCCCTTCCAAGTTCCTCACCCCCTTCCAAGTTCCTCACCCCTTCCAAGTTCCTCACCCCTTCCAAGTTCCTCACCCCCTTCCAAGTTCCTCACCCCCTTCCAAGTTCCTCACCCCCTTCCAAGCTTCTCACCCCTTCCAAGTTCCTCACCCCCTTCCAAGTTTTTCACCCCTTCCAAGTTCCTCACCCCTTCCAAGTTCCTCACCCCTTCCAAGTTTCTCACCCCTTCCAAGCTTCTCACCCCTTCCAAGCTTCTCACCCCTTCCAAGCTTCTCACCCCTTCCAAGCTTCTCACCCCTTCCAAGTTCCTCACCCCTTCCAAGTTCCTCACCCCCTTCCAAGTTCCTCACCCCTTCCAAGTTCCTCACCCCTTCCAAGTTCCTCACCCCTTCCAAGTTCCTCACCCCCTTCCAAGTTCCTCACCCCTTCCAATTTCCTCACCCCTTCCAAGTTCCTCACCCTTCCAAGTTCCTCACCCCTTCCAAGTTCCTCACCCCTTCCAAGTTCCTCACCCCTTCCAAGTTCCTCACCCCTTCCAAGTTTCTCACCCCTTCCAAGTTCCTCACCCCTTCCAAGTTCCTCACCCCTTCCAAGCTTCTCACCCCTTCCAAGTTCCTCACCCCTTCCAAGTTCCTCACCCCTTCCAAGTTCCTCACCCCTTCCAAGTTCCTCACCCCCTTCCAAGTTCCTCACCCCTTCCAAGTTCCTCACCCCTTCCAAGTTCCTCACCCCTTCCAAGTTCCTCACCCCTTCCAAGTTCCTCACCCCCGGCCAAGATACTCACCCCTTCCAAGTTCCTCACCCCTTCCAAGTTCTCACCTTCCAAGTTCCTCACCCCCTTCCAAGTTCCTCACCCCTTCCAAGTTCCTCACCCCTTCCAAGTTCCTCACCCCTTCCAAATTTCTCACATGCGTCAACATATGTTTTTATAATGAAATAACTAACCTTGGGTGGGACAGATCTCGACAAGGATTCGACAAAGGACAGGGTACGGTGTCGAAATTCATTATGTATTCAGGATGGGATGTCTCACGATACCCGGATATCCCATGACACCACACCGGGGCTAAGGAGATCGACACAGCGCCCCCAGTAGAATGCCAATCATCCTCTCTTTACACTCGCCTCGTCCTTCAACACACACACACACACACACACACACACACACACACACACACACACACACACACGGAAGATAGCGGTGTGCCAGTGTGTCGTCATAATAGGAAGGTTTGCATCAACACCGACATAGTATTCTTGTTTCACACTGACCCGGAGCTTAGAGAGACGCAGAGCCCCACCAGAATGCCAATCATCCTCTCTACGCCTCCTTGTCCTTCAACACACACACACACACACACACACACACACACACACAGTCACCCTGCACCACCCCAGCACATACATTCATAGCCACACACACACACACACACACACACATACACACAGCAAGGTAAGTTCTCCAGCTGTAAGGCGGTTCATCATGGGGCGCCAGAGCGTTATCAATCTGGAGTATGAAAACATTTGCAACCCTGCCGGTATGTATGTGTGTGTGTGTGTGTGTGTGTGTGTGTGACAGGTACAAAAGCGCGGCCACTCCCCCGCCTGGCTCACTTCTGTCCCCATCGCCCGCTGCTCTCACTACGGCCGGTCAGGAGGCGCCTCAGAGTTCACTGCGCGGTAGCTTCTGATACGCTACTGACATGAACAAATGAAGTCAAAAGATATCGTTTTATATATTGAAAATAATACAAAAGTGATTAGTGAATGACGCGCGTATGTGACCCCCAAAGAAATTTAAATATATTGCAATCATATAATATTACCATCAACGGATTATAAAATATGCAAGTGATATGTCTAGTCCTCGTGATAGTGTTCGCTGGTCAGGCCTGCCACGGTTTCCAAGGACCGTCTTACACAATCGGTCGGGCACGCCGCGGTTCGACCCTGAGGGACTATCCGGGGCACAGGAAACTCGATACTAACCGTTTGAAAAAGCTGAACAAAGGGATAAAAAGGAAGGATTTCAGTGACGAACAGGGCGACCTCCAGCCATTTACCGGAGTGTTACACAACCTCGCGGACACACCATCTTCTGTGCGGACGTCCTCTCACTCACGCGACGGACTCCCCATCGTAAAATCAAGCAGCGTTCCTTTGTACCTGACGCCACCCAAACCTCCAGCCGCCCCCCGCCGCCTCCTGCACCCCCCTGCGAGGAATAGCGGGGTCGAGGAGGAGGTCACGAGGGCTCCCTGGCCACACATAAAACCTTCATCTCCATTCCACTTTCCTGTAGACCTGGATGAAGGAAAGCCGTGTAGGAATTCACCGCCGGGGATGGTTGACAGCGTCCCTACAGCTCCCCCCCAGGTGTGCGATCTCTGCCCCAGTGAACAGGGGATGAACCCTCTGGACCCCTGCACGGTGCGTATGGCTCCTCCCACGACCGAGTACAGCTAGGTCGGTATTATAAAACACCTCCGATTCTCACATCAGCTACTTATTAAGGTCAAAGATGGGGTCAGTCGGGTTCTAATTGGTGTTTCTTGAGGTTCACGGTACAGAGGAAGGGTCACACTACCACCAGGGTCATAGAACTACTCCTGGAAATGCCCACAACTCCTACGAAAGCCTTGTCAAATATGTGTTTCTAGGTTCACGGTACAGAGGAAGGGTCACACTACCATCAGGGTCATAAAACTACTCCTGGAAATGCCCACAACTCCTACGAAAGCTTTGTCAAATATGTGTTTCTAGGTTCACGGTACAGAGGAAGGGTTACACTACCACCAGGGTCATAAAACTACTCCTGGAAATGCTCACAACTCCTACGAAAGCCTTGTCAAATATGTGTTTCTAGGTTCACGGTACAGAGGAAGGGTCACACTACCACCAGGGTCATAAAACTACTCCTGGAAATGCCCACAACTCCTACGAAAGCCTTGTCAAATATGTGTTTCTAGGTTCACGGTACAGAGGAAGGGTCACACTACCATCAGGGTCATAAAACTCCCTCAAACTATATTTAGCATTAGTTAGACCTCATCTTGACTATGCGGTTCAGTTCTGGTCACCTTACTATAGAATGGATATCAGAGTGTTAGAATCGGTGCAGAGGAGGATGACTATTTACATAGATTTACATAGAAAATCAGACCACACAGACCCCATGGTCCAGACTTGGTGGTCTGTCCTTAAACCTAAGTGATTTTACATTAATCAGAAGACTCCAAAACGTTGCATTTCTGCTCTAGTTGATATTAAGTTGAAGGAAGTGACGGTCGAGCTTATTTTTGAAGGAGTCAATCGTGTTACACTGGACCACTGACGGTGGAAGCTTATTCCATTCTCGCACTACAACGTTGGTGAAGAAAAATTTGGTGCAATCTGAATTTACTTGTCTGCATCTGAGTTTTACGCCATTGTTCCTCGTGCGCAGACTGTCATCGATCATAAACAATGTTGATCTGTCTACATTCGTGAAACCATTAAGTATTTTAAAACATTCGATCAATTTTCCTCGGAGGCGACGTTTCTCAAGAGAGAACATGTTAAGGATAGAAAGCCTTTCTTCGTAGGATTTGTTGCGCAAGGAAGGGATCATTTTCGTTGCCCGACGCTGAACACCTTCTAATTTAGCAATATCCTTTGCATGGTGGGGGGACCAAAACTGTACCGCATATTCCAAGTGGGGTCTGACTAAACTGTTGTAGAGCGGGAGTATTACATCTTTATTCTTGAATACAAAGTTTCTTTTAATGAAGCCCAACATTCTGTTCGCTTTATTTGCTGCATCGATACATTGCTGTGAGAATTTGAGGTTTGACGCGATTTTGACCCCCAAGTCTTTGACGCATTGAACGCTTTTGAGTTTAACGCCGCGCATTTCGTATTCGAACTTCTTATTCCTCGTTCCAACTTGAAGGACCTGGGTTGATAAACTTGCCATACGAGGAAAGACTCAAACAGTTAAACTTGCATTCTCCAGCAAGGCGAAGGGTGCGTGGAGACATGATCGAGGTTTATAAATGGATGAAGGGCTTTAATAAGGGAGACATTCATAAGGTTTTGTTGGTAAGAGAACCGGGTAGGACACGAAGTAACGGGTTTAAACTGGATAAATTCAGATTCAACAGGGACATAGGCAAAAATTGGTTTACTAACAGGGTGGTGGATGAGTGGAATAGGCTTAGCAGTCATGTGGTGAGTGCCAATACAATTGTCACATTCAAAAATAGACTAGATAAATTCATGGACAGCGATATTAGGTGGGGTTAGATACACGGGAGCTTAGGGTCAAAGGAGCTGCCTCGTAAAGGCCTACCGGCCTCTTGCAGACTCCTGCGTTCTTATGTTCTTATGTTCTTATAAAACTACTCCTGGAAATGCTCACAACTCCTACGAAAGCCTTGTCAAATAGGTGTTCTTGGTTGGCGAAAGGTCTTTTAATACGACTCCTGGGACCATATTCTCAAACGCTTACACACACTCACAAGGGTTTTCGAAGGGGTATTGGGCATTTCCAGAGGTACATTTATGACCCTGGTGGTAGTTTGACCCCTCGTCTGTACTTTGAACGTGAAACACACCCATGAAAACACGATTAAACTCCATCTTAGCCCAAAGTAATAAATTATATGAGAGTGGAAGCGTTTGAGAATAGCGACCTCATTCTTGTCAGGTTCTCTTGTACGATGTATTTTGCTGTTTTACATATTTCTTCAGGCATTTCACTTTCTCACTTTCTACTCAAGCTCATCCCTTTACTGTCCAAACCCCTTATGCAAGAGTTAACCAGCATCTTCACTCTTTCATCCCTATACTGTCCAAACCCCTTATGCAAGAGTTAACCAGCATCTTCACTCTTTCATCCCTATACTGTCCAAACCCCTTATGCAAGAGTTAACCAGCATCTTCACTCTTTCATCCCTTTACTGTCCAAACCCCTTATGCAAGAGTTAACCAGCATCTTCACTCTTTCATCCCTATACTGTCCAAACCCCTTATGCAAGAGTTAACCAGCATCTTCACTCTTTCATCCCTATACTGTCCAAACCCCTTATGCAAGAGTTAACCAGCATCTTCACTCTTTCATCCCTATA
>NC_066531.1:1903270-1910573 GCF_024679095.1 Eriocheir sinensis
TCTTGCATAAGGGGTTTGGACAGTATAGGGATGAAAGAGTGAAGATGCTGGTTAACTCTTGCATAAGGGGTTTGGACAGTATAGGGATGAAAGAGTGAAGATGCTGGTTAACTCTTGCATAATGGGTTTGGACAGTATAGGGATGAAAGAGTGAAGATGCTGGTTAACTCTTGCATAAGGGGTTTGGACAGTATAGGGATGAAAGAGTGAAGGTGCTGGTTAACTCTTGCATAAGGGGTTTGGACAGTATAGGGATGAAAGAGTGAAGATGCTGGTTAACTCTTGCATAAGGGGTTTGGACAGTATAGGGATGAGCATGAGTAGAAAGTCGTGTGCAGCGGGGTCGCGGGAGGGGGGGAGGCATGCAGTTAACAAGTTCAGAAGAGCAGTCAGCGTGGAAATATCGATAGAAGATAGAAAGAGAGGCAACATGGCGGCGGAATTTAGGAGGTAGAAGACTATCAGTAGGAGGAGGAGAGCTGATGAGACGAAGAGCCTTAAACTCCACTCTGTGTGTGTGCATAGAAACATTAATGACAAGGGCTTATGCAGAAGTGCCTCCCAAGTTTTTCAGTGAGTGATTTAACGTGCAGTGTTTGTCTCTGCAGTGTGTGGGCGTCGGGGGGTCCAGCGCCGGCATGATCTCCATCAGCTGCCCATCGGAGACCGTCAGCCTGGACCAACTGAGCGACATTTTCCACAACACGAACTTCATCACAACACACGTCTTTCAGTGAGTCATTTGCTCGCGTTCGGAATCTGTTCTCAACTTAACCCAGTAGCAGCGACGGGCCAAGTTTGTGGCTTTACCGTGTAGCAGCGACGGGCCAAGTTTGTGGCTTTACCGTGTAGCAGCGACGGGCCAAGTTTGTGGCTTTACCGTGTAGCAGCGACGGGCCAAATTTGTGGCTTTACCGTGTAGCAGCGACGGGCCAAATTTGTGGGTTTACCGTGTAGCAGCGACGGGGCAAATTTGTGGCTTTACCGTGTAGCAGCGACGGGCCAAATTTGTGGCTTTACCGTGTAGCAGCGACGGGCCAAGTTTGTGGCTTTACCGTGTAGCAGCGACGGGCAAATTTGTGGCTTTACCGTGTAGCAGCGATGGGGCAAGTTTGTGGCTTTACCGTGTAGCAGCGACGGGGCAAGTTTGTGGCTTTACCGTGTAGCAGCGACGGGCCAAATTTGTGGCTTTACCGTGTAGCAGCGACGGGCCAAGTTTGTGGCTTTACCGTGAAGCAGCGACGGGCCAAGTTTGTGACTTTACCGTGTAGCAGCGACGGGGCAAGTTTGTGGCTTTACCGTGTAGCAGCGACGGGGCAAGTTTGTGGGTTTACCGTGTAGCAGCGACGGGCCAAATTTGTGGCTTTACTGTGTAGCAGCGACGGGCCAAATTTGTGGCTTTACCGTGTAGCAGCGACGGGCCAAATTTGTGCCATGATGTAAATCCCCCAAAATAGATGATCCATAATCTGATCACAAATGCTTTGATATATATTATGAAATGGTTTGTGTGAGAGGTGATTTTTTCTCATTTTTCTCGCTTGGAGGGACCATTAAGAAACATGACCCCCGCTGCTACTGGGTTATAGTCCCAGGTCTTTTTCTGCCTCTGTGGTGGATAGTGGAGTGTTTCCCATGTGGTATTGGTGTGCTGGATATCCCTTCACTGGTAGCCTGGTAACGTACACTCCCAGGTCTTTTTCTGCCTCTGTGGTGGATAGTGGAGTGTTTCCCATGTGGTATTGGTGTGCTGGATATCCCTTCACTGGTAGCCTGGTAACATACACTCCCAGGTCTTTCTCTGCCTCTGTGGTGGATAGTGGAGTGTTTCCCATGTGGTATTGATGTGCTGGATATCCCTTCACTGGTAGCCTGGTAACATACACTCCCAGGTCTTTCTCTGCCTCTGTGGTGGATAGTGGAGTGTTTCCCATGTGGTATTGGTGTGCTGGATATCCCTTCACTGGTAGCCTGGTAACATACACTCCCAGGTCTTTCTCTGTGGTGGATAGTGGAGTGTTTCCCATGTGGTATTGGTGTGCTGGATATCCCTTCACTGGTAGCCTGGTAACATACACTCCCAGGTCTTTCTCTGCCTCTGTGGTGGATAGTGGAGTGTTTCCCATGTGGTATTGGTGTGCTGGATATCCCTTCACTGGTAGCCTGGTAACATACACTCCCAGGTCTTTCTCTGCCTCTGTGGTGGATAGTGGAGTGTTTCCCATGTGGTATTGGTGTGCTGGATATCCCTTCACTGGTAGCCTGGTAACATACACTCCCAGGTCTTTCTCTGCCTCTGTGGTGGATAGTGGAGTGTTTCCCATGTGGTATTAGTGTGCTGGATATCCCCTCCCAAGGTGCAGGACTTTACATTTTTCTTCATTGAATTGTAGCAGCCACTTTTTGTTCCATTCCTGTAGCTTGGTGAGGTCTTCTGGTAGGGCATCGCAGTCAAGGGATTAAGACTGTCGAGAGGCTTAAAAATGAGCTGTTAAGAGTTCAGCGTAAAAGCAAGTCCCAGGAAGCCGCTCATTTGAGGAACACTGCGGTAAACACTCATGGCTAGATAAACAGACTACCCAGCTGCCTGTATCTACGATGTGTGAGTCTGTTGTTGCCCCTCCCTCTGTGGACCACACCAATGTCTGAGGTCTAATCATATCCGCTCCTGGGCTTGTATCGCTTCAGTCTCCCGCATCTCAGTAGTATAAGGCAGGAGGCACTGGGTTGTTTGGGCTCAGAAATTTGATTGGTTTTATATATTGGCCACGAGTGGGTATCCGTTTTGATTCGGCATATTTTTAGGGTAAACCTTCGTGATAGCTGCGGGGAGGCATGATGACATTTTTTGGATAAACTGTGAGGGGTGTGTGTGTGTGTGTGTGTGTGTGTGTGTGTGTGTGTGTGTGTGTGTGTGTGTGTGTGTGTGTCAAGCCATGTGGCCCTGATGGAGTGCCCCCTATTGTCCTTAAAAACTGTGCCTCCGTGCTGTCACCCTGCCTGGTCAAACTCTTTCGCCTCTGCCTGTCAACATCTACCTTTCCTTCTTGCTGGAAGTATGCCTTCACACAGCCTGTGCCTAAGAAGGGTGACCGCTCCAATCCCTCAAACTACCGCCCTATAGCTTTACTTTCCCGTCTATCTAACGCTTTTGAATCAATCCTTAACCGGAAGATTCAAAAGCATCTTTCCACTTCTGACCTTCTATCTGATCGCCAGTATGGGTTCCGCAAGGGGCGTTCTACTGGCGATCTTCTTGCTCTCTTAACTGACTCCACTCTCCTACTCTATTCATCAATGATCTTCTTTCCACAACAAACTGTCCTGTCCACTCATACGCCGAGGACTCTATTTTGCATTATTTAACTTCTTTCAACAGAAGACCCTCACAACAGGAATTACAAGACTCCGGACGGGAGGCTGCATAACGCTTAACCTCTGACCTTGCTATTATTTCCGATTGGGGCAGAAGGAACCTTGTGTCCTGCAGTGCCTCAAAAACTCAATTTCTCCACCTATCAACTCGACACAATCTTCCAAACACCTGTCCCCTATTCTTCGACAACGCTCAGCTGCCAACGTCTTTTTAATTGGAGCAGTGACTAGCGGGCGCTTTTTCATTATTGTTTTTTTTCATCTTTTTTGTCCTTGAGCTGTTTCCTTTGTTGCAAAAAATAACAATAAAAAATCATATATATACCAGGAAGAGATGAGCGAAGGTCGACCACGATTTGTTGATATTGGTTTGTTTTTGAGACTATTGTTATGATGTATTGTTTTTGATGGTGTTGATGTTGTTGTTGGTGTTGTTGATGTTGTTTTTGATGGTGTTGATGTTGTTTTTGATGGTGTTGATGTTGTTGTTGTTGTTGTTGTTCCTGGTCGCGGTAGTAATGGCGGGGGTCTTTCAGATTCAGCCTGCAGGGGTCCAGCGCTAACGGGGCTCTGACGCGAGACATCTGGGGCGAGCTGGACTTCAAATACGTCTTCATCAACCACAACAAGATCACCGATGTGGACAACGGGGCTTTCATCAGCTCCAAAGACACGCTCATCTCCCTTGACCTAGGTGAGAGTCGCCAAGGAATGAAAGTATGTATTGTATGTAGTGCAAACCCTGTTCATCTGCTGCAGAGGTCAAGTTTCGTATGGAGTATGCATCTCACGTGTGGGGAGGCTCCACTCACACAGCTCTCCTGGACAGAGTGGAGTCTAAGGCTCTTCGTCTCATCAGCTCTCCTCCTCCTACTGATAGTCTTCTACCCCTTAAATTCCGCCGCCATGTTGCCTCTCTTTCTATCTTCTATCGATATTTTCACGCTGACTGCTCTTCTGAACTTGCTAACTGCATGCCTCCCCCCCTCCCGCGGCCCCGCTGCACACGACTTTCTACTCATGCTCATCCCTATACTGTCCAAACCCCTTATGCAAGAGTTAACCAGCATCTTCACTCTTTCATCCCTATACTGTCCAAACCCCTTATGCAAGAGTTAACCAGCATCTTCACTCTTTCATCCCTATACTGTCCAAACCCCTTATGCAAGAGTTAACCAGCATCTTCACTCTTTCATCCCTATACTGTCCAAACCAATTATGCAAGAGTTAACCAGCATCTTCACTCTTTCATCCCTATACTGTCCAAACCCCTTATGCAAGAGTTAACCAGCATCTTCACTCTTTCATCCCTACACTGTCCAAACCAATTATGCAAGAGTTAACCAGCATCTTCACTCTTTCATCCCTATACTGTCCAAACCCCTTATGCAAGAGTTAACCAGCATCTTCACTCTTTCATCCCTATACTGTCCAAACCCCTTATGCAAGAGTTAACCAGCATCTTCACTCTTTCATCCCTATACTGTCCAAACCCCTTATGCAAGAGTTAACCAGCATCTTCACTCTTTCATCCCTATACTGTCCAAACCCCTTATGCAAGAGTTAACCAGCATCTTCACTCTTTCATCCCTCACGCTGGTAAACTCTGAAACAATCTTCCTTCATCTGTATTTCCTCCTGCCTACGACTTGAACTCTTTCAAGAGAATGGGACACCTCTCCTCCCGAAATTGACCTCTCTTTCGGCCACCTCTTTGGATTCTTATTTTAGGAGCAGCGAGTAGCGGGCTTTTTTTTATTATTATTGTTTCCTTTTTTTTGTGCCCTTGAGCTGTCTCCTTTGCTGTAAAAAAACAGAAGAAAAAAAAATAGCGCATCGTCACTCTTCATTAAACCGAATGTCTCTATATTCACTCCTTTTTGCAGCCAACAACGAAATCAAGAGCTACATAGCGTTATATAATGACTTACCCAACCTCCTGTACCTCAACCTGGCCGGCAACAACATCTCCCTCATCTACTCAGAGGACTTCCAGTACCCCAAACTCACCGACCTCGACCTCTCGCACAACCAGATCACTTCAATAGGGATGCACTCCTTTGCCGGTGAAGACTTTTCCCACGGAGTAAAGATAATGGGTGATAATGATGGAAGGTTGTGAAAGGAACACGGGGTAGGGAACGAGTGTTTACTCCTGACTAGATTCGCCTTAGTGGGCTTAAGAACATAAGAACATAAGAACATAAGAACATAAGAACGTGAGGAGTCTGCAAGAGGCCGGTTGGGCTATGCAAGGCAGCTCCCGTACACTCCACCCCACCTTACCTCACCATCCATGGCTTTATCTAACCTCTTCTTGAATGTATCTATGGTATTGGCACCCACAACATGGCCCCCAAGCCTGTTCCACTCCTCCACCACTCTACTGGTGAACCAATTCTTGCCTATGTCTTTGTTGAATCTGAATTTGTCTAACTTAAAACCATTGCCACGCGTCCTACCTGGTTCTTTAACTACCAAAAATCTTATTGACATCCCCTTTATTAAATCCCCTCATCCATTTATAGACTTTTATAGACATTTTAGACCATTTATAGACCTTCGCCTTTCTCTTCTGAGGAGTAAACTCTGAAGAAGCCCACTCAGGCGAAACTATTCAGGAGTAAATACTCGTTCACTAGCCCGTGTTTCCTCCACAAGCTTTCATCACTTGTCATAATGTCTACACAAAATGATACTATTTTGACCAATATACAAAAATGAGAAGAATATATAAAGATAAGGTTTTTTTTTCGTGTTTCAGCCCTCAAGAAATTACGGTCGCTTAACTTGTCCTATAATCTACTCACCAGCATCGGGGACGAACGTTTCACTTTCATCGATCACGACTACACTAACGTCCTCGTCATCGACTTGTCCAGTAACAAAATATCGCATCTCAGGTGAGTGATGATCAAGTGTTTTCGTCAGCCTCTTGATGGGAGTGGGACGGTTTCGCTAGTTGCCATTCTAAAGAGATCGACCAAAGTCTATATACACCAAGTCATGTCACGCGCAGGTTTGTGGGAGGAGACGATTCACTTTCATCGATCACGAGTACACTAACGTCCTCGTCATCGACTTGTCCAGTAACAAAATATCGCATCTCAGGTGAGTGATGATCAAGTGTTTTCGTCAGCCTCTTGATGGGAGTGGGACGGTTTCGCTAGTTGTCATTCTAAAGAGATCGACCAAAGTCTAAATACACCAAGTCATGTCACGCGCAGGTTTGTGGGAGGAGACACGGCCGAGGAGGCGTGGTTTATGCGTGACACTGCTTGGAGCCAAACTAGAGAATGTAGAAACAGGGATTTAGAGAAAACGAGGAAAGGCGGACTAATTTAAATCAATCACATCAACATGCCCTCCCTCACACCCCACACCGCCGTTTGTAGGCATTGGAATTACAGTCACGCAATAGCACAATAAAAAGACATATTTTTTCGTCAGCGGCTTGCCTGAACGCGCTGTGAAAGAAGGCGAGAATGCACATCCAGAGTGCTTTAATAGTCTTCCCAATATATCGAGGCCGGTCTGGGGTAGGCTCCCGGGGGTCCTTTCCTCCCCTCTGCTCTACCACACAGTCCCAACCCCTATCCCTTCCTCTCATATGTAAGCTTTAGGATAACACATGAGAGGATGGATTAGGTGTTGGGACTGGTGGCAGAGGAGAGGGGAGAAATGGGCCCGCGGGAGCCTATTTGGTTTCACTACAAAACGTTCGTAACTTCCTAAACCTATTCTGTAGACATAGTATCGACCATGTATATATTTTATCTATTTATTTTTAAAGTATGCATCAAGGTGAGCTTAGGACCAGTCTGAAATATCGCTGACATCAAATTGTGCTAACGTACTGTGCATTGTTGGATGAAGAGTATTGTACAGACATTGCCCTTAAGGGGGTCGTATCATAAGACATTTCGCC
>NC_066531.1:1910673-1943173 GCF_024679095.1 Eriocheir sinensis
CCACCTCTCTCCCCTGTACCTTCTCCACTGACCTACTCCCTCACAATATAGAAGAAAAGTCAGACTCTTCATTAGTGGATTGGGGTGTGTGTAGAGGGGCAACGGAACCTACCCCATACAGTTACAGACTTCTACTGTTTTTCCTTTCCCCCCAACACCTACCTTCTCCACTGACCTACTCCCCCTCAATATAGAAGAAAAGTCAGACTCCTCATTAGTGGATTGGGGTGTGTGTAGGGGGGGTTGGACCGTACCCCATACAGCTAAACACTCCTAGCTAACCTAACCTAACCTAACCTAACCCTAGGGCCGTATTTTAAGATACCATCGCTTCTCATATCAACTATTTCTAAAGGTTAAAGAGAGGATCAATTTGGTTTTCACGAGTATTTTTTAAGGTTCATGGCACAGAAGAAGGGTCACACTACCACCAGGGTCATAAAACTACCCCTGGAAATGCCCCAAACTCCTACGAAAGCCTAGACAAATATGTGTTTCTAGGTTCACAGTACAGGAGAAGGGTCACACTACCACCAGGGTCATAAAACTACCCCTGGAAATGCCCCAAACTCCTACGAAAGCCTAGACAAATATGTGTTTCTAGGTTCACAGTACAGGAGAAGGGTCACACTACCACCAGGGTCATAAAACTACCCCTGGAAATGCCCAAAACTCCTACGAAAACCTTGTCAAATATGTGTTTCTAGGCTCACAGTACAGGAGAAGGGTCACACTACCACCAGGGTCATAAAACTACCCCTGGAAATGCCCAAAACTCCTACGAAAGCCTAGACAAATATGTGTTTCTAGGTTCACAGTACAGGAGAAGGGTCACACTACCACCAGGGTCATAAAACTACCCCTGGAAAGACTTACAGCTCCTACGAAAGCCTTGTCAAATATGTGTTTCTAGGTTCACAGTACAGGAGAAGGGTCAGACTACCACCAGGGTCATAAAACTACCCCTGGAAATGCCCCAAACTCCTACGAAAGCCTAGACAAATATGTGTTTCTAGGCTCACAGTACAGGAGAAGGGTCAGACTACCACTAGGGTCATAAAACTACCCCTGGAAATGCCCACAACTCCTACGAAAGCCTAGACAAATATGTGTTTCTAGGTTCACAGTACAGGAGAAGGATCAGACCACCACCAGGGTCATACAACTACCCTCGGATAGGCCTACAGCTCCTACGAAAGCCATGTCAAATATCTGAACTTGGGGGACGATATGTTTTAAAATATGACCCTTACTGTCTCCCCCCCACCCCCATTCCCCCACTTCCTTGCCTTATAATTTTTCATTTATTAATAAAAGTCTTCGTAGCGAGGGATCAATATTCACTGAAGGCTCCGTAATAACACAAGTAAAGATGTGTTGTTTGTGTGTTGTGTTGCTGCTTGTTGCCATACCAATGTTATTACGATGCACCACAGACGTGAATGGTGCAACGGAGGATGACTATTGATTCTGCGTGGTACGGTGAGGGGGTACACACAGGGGTACACACATCACACAGGGGTACCCCATAAGTTATCGAGCGGCCTAGATCCTATCAACCAGACTCTCACGCCCCTTCCCTTCCCCTTCCCTTCCCCTCCCCCATAAGACTATCGATATGGATCTAAGTATCTGAGTGTGTGTGTGTGTGTGTGTGTGTGTGTGTGTGTGTGTGTGTGTGTGTTTACAGTATATAAGTAGGTTTTACCATACATCGAGTACATGTGTGTGTCTGTCTACCAATGTGTGTGTGTGTGTGTGTGTGTGTGTGTGTGTGTGTGTGTGAGCCCTTCCCCTAACCATTCACTCCTCCTCCTCCTTACAGTCTCATCCAATATGGCGGACAAGTACAACGAGTATTCCCCGCCCCCTCAAGGTGAGCACGCGTGGCGGCACTGGGCCTCCTCAACGGCAGAGGCTCCATTGTAGCTGGTGCCGCGGGCCCTGACACAGTGTTCCAACAAGGGTAGCCGACACACTGCAGCAACCTGAGTTTATCCCAGTAACGGCGACAGGTTTTTGCATTCTATAGTAACTGTTATTCCGCTGAGTGTTTTACAGCTTGAAATCTCATCAAACTTATTTTCACTAATTTCATTTTCATACCAACATTAGATAAGGCTTTTGCAGAGGTCGTGGGCACCGTTGCCAGATTGTCGTACTCAGACCATAGTATTTACCGGTTTCTGACGCCTAACTATTGCCAAGAAACATCAGGAATTAACTATTTTAACGATAATTATAAGTGAATCTCCTTATTGGGGTTCACGAGACAGTTTTGGGGTCGGAAGTCGGTAAATATAAGAGGCTGAGTAAGACAGTCTGGCAACGTTGGTCGTGGGTATTGTCATGGGTAGTTTTAAGAGCCTAGTAACACTTTGACAAGACTGCAGTACCATGAAGGTGGCTGAGTGGTTAGCGTGCTGGGCCCACATTCACCACGCCATGGACAACGTCGGTTCGAATCCCCACGCTTCCACCTGGGGTTTTACAGTCACCGCCGAGTGGCTTAAAACTACCCACATGCTGTCCTGAAGACCACCCATCAACCCGGACTCTAGCGGAAACCGTCCAAGTGAATCAAGGAGTTCCGGGGGGCAGCATGAGCCTATAAAAAAGACTGCCTGCGCCATGATGGGCTTGGGCCTACCATCTGGCCTGAAGAAGCCTACCGGCGCTATAGGCGGGGATGTAAAAAAAAAAAAAAACCCGACTAATTTCCTTTGTAGACTTTGTTAGTGTTTGTTGTGAGAACCGAAAAGGACTGAGAACGAGCCTCATTGTAGGTGCGCACCCCTGTATCGCTCTCTAGTGCCGGGAGCAACCCTGTTACCGTAACTGATGACCATATAGCAGTTTTTAATTCCATAATATCATTAACCCGTCCGCTGCGATTGGCACGGATGTTGCTTTCACTGGTAGCCTGGTAACATACACTCCCAGGTCTTTCTCTGCCTCTGTGGTGGATAGTGGAGTGTTTCCTGTGTGGTATTGGTGTGCTGGATATCCCTTCACTGGTAGCCTGGTAACATACACTCCCAGGTCTTTCTCTGCCTCTGTGGTGGATAGTGGAGTGTTTACCAATGTGTTATTGGTGTGCTGGAGATCCATTCACTGGTAGCCTGGTAACATACACTCCCAGGTCTTTCTCTGCCTCTGTGGTGGATAGTGGAGTGTTTCCCATGTGGTATTGGTGTGCTGGATATCCCTTCACTGGTAGCCTGGTAACATACACTCCCAGGTCTTTCTGCCTCTGTGGTGATAGTGGAGTGTTTCCTATGTGGTATTGGTGTGCTGGATATCCCTTCACTGGTAGCCTGGCAACATACACTCCAAGGTCTTTCTCTGCCTCTGTGGTGATAGTGGAGTGTTTCCATGTGGTATTGGTGTGCTGGATATCCCTTCACTGGTAGCCTGGTCACATACACTCCCAGGTCTTTCTCTGCCTCTGTGGTGGATAGTGGAGTGTTTCCCATGTGGTATTGGTGTGCTGGATATCCCTTCACTGGTAGCCTGGTAACATACACTCCCAGGTCTTTCTCTGCCTCTGTGGTGGATAGTGGAGTGTTTCCATGTGGTATTGGTGTGCTGGATATCCCTTCACTGGTAGCCTGGTAACATACACTCCAAGGTCTTTCTCTGCCTCTGTGGTGGATAGTGGAGTGTTTCCCATGTGGTATTGGTGTGCTGGATATCCCTTCACTGGTAGCCTGGTAACATACACCCTAGGTCTTTCTCTGCCTCTGTGGTGGATAGTGGAGTGTTTCCATGTGGTATTGGTGTGCTGGATATCCCTTCACTGGTAGCCTGGTAACATACACTCCCAGGTCTTTCTCTGCCTCTGTGGTGGATAGTGCAGTGTTTCCCCAGGTGGTATTGGTGTGCTGGATATCCCTTCACTGGTAGCCTGGTAACATACACTCCCAGGTCTTTCTCTGCCTCTGTGGTGGATAGTGGAGTGTTTCCCATGGTATTGGTGTGCTGGATATCCCTTCACTGGTAGCCTGGCAACATACACCCAGGTCTTTCTCTGCCTTTGTGGTGGATAGTGGAGTGTTTCCATGTGGTATTGGTGTGCTGGATATCCCTTCACTGGTAGCCTGGTAACATACACTCCCAGGTCTTTCTCTGCCTCTGTGGTGGATAGTGAGTGTTTCATGTGGTATTGGTGTGCTGGATATCCCTTCACTGGTAGCCTGGTAACATACACTCCCAGGTCTTTCTCTGCCTCTGTGGTGGATAGTGGAGTGTTTCCCATGTGGTATTAGTGTGCTGATATCCTTCACTGGTAGCCTGGTAACATACACTCCCAGGTCTTTCTCTGCCTCTGTGGTGGATAGTGGAGTGTTTCCCATGTGGTATTGGTGTGCTGGATATCCCTTCACTGGTAGCCTGGTAACACACACTCCCAGGTCTTTCTCTGCCTCTGTGGTGGATAGTGGAGTGTTTCCCATGTGGTATTGGTGCTGGATATCCCTTCACTGGTAGCCTGGTAACACACACTCCCAGGTCTTTCTCTGCCTCTGTGGTGGATAGTGGAGTGTTTCCCATGTGGTATTGGTGTGCTGGATATCCCTTCACTGGTAGCCTGGTAACATACACTCCCAGGTCTTTCTCTGCCTCTGTGGTGGATAGTGGAGTGTTTCCCATGTGGTATTGGTGTGCTGGATATCCCTTCACTGGTAGCCTGGTAACATACACTCCCAGGTCTTTCTCTGCCTCTGTGGTGGATAGTGGAGTGTTTCCCATGTGGTATTGGTGTGCTGGATATCCCCCCCGGCTACCTGCGGATTAAGTGCCCCCGGGAGACGAAACTCATCCGTCAAGAACATTCGATTTTTCACTCACTTGTAGAGCAGTTATGAGTCGATCCGATAACACACTTGCCAGAACATTACCCGAATCATAGTTTTTGTTTATACTAAGTTTCAACAAAGTCCTTCCTTACGACTTAAGAGTTCCCATGTCAGCTGTACGGGGTTGAATCACCTCTCGAGAACCTCTGCAAAAGTACTGATATAGTGTTGGTGGTAGCGAGTGTTCTAAGTGCTAATCGGTTCACGGATAGAGAAAGTCATATCCGCCAGGGTTGCTTTATTGGACAAAACTTACAGAGCTCATCACGACAAGGACAACACATATGATAGGTGTTTGTTTGTGTATGCGTTTGTGTGAATGTTGTTTGTGTAGGTTAACATTTAAGTGTTGGTGTATGTGTGGAACAATGTGTAACGGTGGACGACAAGAGAACGTGGACGGACAGTCAAAGGTAAACGAATACAAGGAAAGTTAACGATGAAGACGCGACAAGACAGACTGGCAGACACAGTGACGATGGACATTACATGAAAACACTGAGAATCTTAGTCTCTCTTTGCAGCACCCCATTTTCTTGTCACTGAGGGGAAGGAACACGGAATTTGAGCGGTGACTGCTACAATAGTGCGTCGGCAAACAACTACTGCCTTGCTCGCTAATGGCACCCTTTCCACAGGCCCCCCACCACCGTACAACCAGCAGCCGGCCCCCGCAGGGTTCTCGCAACAAGTGATGTACCCCCATCCGGCCTCCACCAGCAGCACCACTGTGGTCACCAGCCAGCCGATGGTCGCAGCCCAGCCCGTGATCATCGTGGCTGGGGCAAACTGTCCAGCCTGTAGGGTAAGTCATGTAACATTAGGTGTGTGTGTGTGTGTGTGTGTGTGTGTGTGTGTGTGTGTGTGTGTGTGTGTGTGTGTGTGTGTTTACAGCAAAGGAGACAGTTCAAGGGCGTAAAGAAAAATACTAAAAAAAGACCGCTACTTACTACTCCTGAATAGAAGTCAAAGGAGTGTCCAAAAAGAGAGGTCAATTTCGGGAGGAGAAGTGTCCTGATACCCTCCTCTTGAAAGAGTTCAAGTCGTAGGCAGGAGGAAATACAGATGAAGGAAGATTGTTCCAGAGTTTACCAGCGTGAGGGATGAAAGAGTGAAGATGCTGGTTAACTCTTGCATAAGGGGTTTGGACAGTATAGGGATGAAAGAGTGAAGATGCTGGTTAACTCTTGCATAAGGGGTTTGGTCAGTATAGGGATGAAAGAGTGAAGATGCTGGTTAACTCTTGCATAAGGGGTTTGGTCAGTATAGGGATCAAAGAGTGATGATGCTGGTTAACTCTTGCATAAGGGGTTTGGACAGTGTAGGGATGAAAGAGTGAAGAAGCTGGTTGACTCTTGCATAAGGGGTTTGGACAGTATAGGGATGAAAGAGTGAAGATGCTGGTTAACTCTTGCATAAGGGGTTTGGACAGTATAGGGATGAAAGAGTGAAGATGCTGGTTAACTCTTGCATAAGGGGTTTGGACAGTATAGGGATGAAAGAGTGAAGATGCTGGTTAACTCTTGCATAAGGGGTTTGGACAGTATAGGGATGAGCATGAGTAGAAAGTCGTGTGCAGCGGGGCCGCGGGAGGGGGGGGGAGGCATGCAGTTAGCAAGTTCAGAAGAGCAGTCAGCGTGAAAATAGCGATAGAAAATAGAAAGAGAGGCAACATGGCGGCGGAATTTAAGAGGTAGAAGACTATCAGTATGAGGAGGAGAGCTGATGAGACGAAGAGCCTTTGACTCCACTCTGTCAAGGAGAGCTTTGTGAGTGGAGCCCCTCCACACGTGAGATGCATACTCCATACGAGGGCGGACAAGGCCCCTGTAAATGGATAGCAACTGTGCGGGGGAGAAGAACTGGCGGAGACACTACAGAACGCCCAGCCTCGAGGAAGCTGATTTAATAATAGAAGAGATATGAAGTTTCCAGTTGAGATTTTGAGTTAAGGATAGACCGAGGATGTTTCGTGTTGAAGAAGGTGACAGCTGAGTGTTGTCGAAGAATAGGGGATAGGTGTTTGGGAGATTGTGTCGAGTTGATAGGTGGAGAAACTGTGTTTTTGAGGCGTTGAAGGACACCAGGTTCCTCTTGCCCCAATCGGAAATAATAATAAGGCCTGAGGCTAAGCGTTCTGTTGCCTCCAGCCTTGAGTCGTTAAGTTCCTGAAGGGTGGGTCTTCTATTAAAAGAAGTTGAATAATGCAGAGTGGAGTCATCGGCGTAAGAATGGATAGGACAGTTCGTTTTGGAAAGAAGATCATCAATGAACAACAGAAAAAGAGTGGGAGATAGGACAGAACCCTGTGGGACACCACTGTTAATAGGTTTAGAGGAAGAACAGTGACCGTCTACCACAGCAGAAATAGAACGGTCAGAAAGGAAACTGGAGATAAAGGTACAGAGAGAAGGATAGAAACCGTAGGAGGGTAGTTTGGAAAGCAAAGATTTGTGCCAGACCCTATCAAAAGCTTTTGATATGTCCAGCGCGATAGCAAAGGTTTCACCGAAACGGCTAAGAGAGGATGACCAAGAGTCAGTTAAGAAGGCTAGGAGATCACCAGTAGAACGCCCCTTGCGGAACCCATACTGGCGATCAGATAGAAGGTCAGAAGTGGAAAGGTGCTTTTGAATCTTACGGTTAAGGATTGATTCAAAAGCTTTAGATAGACAGGAAAGTAAAGCTATAGGGCGGTAGTTTGAGGGATTGGAACGGTCACCCTTCTTAGGCACAGGCTGTGTGAAGGCATACTTCCAGCAAGAAGGAAAGGTAGATGTTGACAGGCAGAGGCGAAAGAGTTTGACCAGGCAGGGTGACAGCACGGAGGCACAGTTTTTAAGGACAATAGGAGGCACTCCATCAGGTCCATAAGCCTTCTGAGGATTGAGGCCAGAGAGGGCATAGAAAACATCATTTGGAAGAATCTATATAACAGGCATAAAAGAGTCAGAGGGGGGATGAGTAGGAGGAACATGCCCAGAATCGTCCAGAGTGGAGTTTTTAGAAAAAAGTTTGAGAGAAGAGTTCAGCCTTAGAGATAGATGAGACGGCAGTGTTGCCGTCAGGACTGAGGAGTGGAGGGAAAGATGAAGAAGTGAAGTTGGAGGAGATGTTTTTGGCTAGATGCCAGAAGTCACGGGAAGAGTTAGAGAAAGCAAGTGTGTGTGTGTGTGTGTGTGTGTGTGTGTGTGTGTGTGTGTGTGTGTGTGTGTGTGTGTGTGTGTGTGTGTGTGTGTGTGTGTGTGTGTGTGTGTGCATTCAGTTACTTATTTATAGCTATTCATTTCTTCATATTCTTCCTTCATTGATGTATGAATGCATTTCGTTCACACATTCCTATTTTTGTTTCCAAGAGCACACACACTTTATATCGGCTCAGCCTTTAACACCTGGCCTGCGAGGCTGCTTCCTCCATGCCCGGCTCACTGTGAGGCAACAGCACCATTGTCCTTTATCAAGTCTCCCGAACGATAGACAGAACTTTGATGCAGCAACGAGGGTTTCCTGACTCCCCGTGTGACTGTGTAGCACGACTCTTCTTTATCTTAATGTAGACCGTAGGCTTCCAGTGCAACACCTGCTATTGACTTTGATTCATCAGCTTTTAGTGCGGATCCTTATATTTGTTATAAGAACATAAGAACGTAGGAGTCTGCAGGAGGCCGGTAGGCCTGTACGAGGCAGCTCCTTTGAACCTAAGCTCCCGTGTATCTAACCCCACCTAATATGGCTGTCCATGAATTTATCTAATCTATTTTTTAATGTGACAACTGTATTGGCACTCACCACATGACTGCTAAGCCTGTTCCACTCATCCACCACTCTGTTAGTAAACCAATTTTTGCCTATGTCCCTGTTGAATCTGAAGTTATCCAGTTTAAACCCATTACTTCGTGTCCTACCCGGTTCTCTTACCAACAAAACCTTGTGAATGTCTCCCTTATTAAAGCCCTTCATCCATTTATAAACCTCGATCATGTCTCCACGCACCCTTCGCCTTGCTAGAGAATGCAAGTTTAACTGTTTGAGTCTTTCCTCGTATGGCAAGTTTCTCAACCCCTGAATCATCTTAGTCATCCTCCTCTGCACCGATTCTAACACTCTGATATCCATTCTATAGTAGGGTGACCAGAACTGAACCGCATAGTCAAGATGAGGTCTAACTAATGCTAAATATAGTTTGAGGAAGACTTCGGCGCTTCTGTTGCTTACGCTCCTTGAAATAAATCCCAGTACCCTGTTTGCTCGATTTCTAGCTTGAATGCATTGTGCCCTTGGACGGAGATCAGAGCTCACTAAGACCCCTAAATCCCTCTCGCACCCAGACCTGCTTATGAGAGTGTCATTTAAGCAATAGTTATGTGAGGGGTTGTTCCTACCTACACTCAGAATACTGCACTTCCCTACATTGAACTCCATCTGCCATTTATCCGCCCAGTCATACAATCTGTTTATGAAGAATACTTTGTTAAAAGGAAGAGAAAGAGAAAAAGGGCTGACATTGCACATCGCCCAATCATTGAAGGAGTTTGAGGGAGTGATTAGTGCCTGGTTCGCCACTAGCGTGTATATCTTTGGCTATCTTGCATGGTGACGCGTCTGTTCTCCTCCTCTCAGAGCGGGATGCTTACCAGCGAGTTTACCTGCTGCGGGATATTCCTGGGAATCTGTTGCTTCCCGCTGGGCCTCATCTGCTGCTTCATGATGAGGGAACGCCGCTGCACGAACTGTCGCCTCTCGTACGGGAGCGCGTAGACACCCCACAAAGTCATGCCCAAAGATGGTCGCCTCGAGAAAAGGTTAAGCCTCCTGTGAGCGACTTTGAGGAACACCACAACGGCAGAACACTGAGATCAACGCGTCAGAAGATGAGAGTGACACCCTTGAATTAGTGATCGATTAGCAGTAATGGATATTCACAAAGGTTACGAGGAAAGGTTAAGCCTCTTGAGAGCGACTTTTAAGAACACCACAACGGCAGAACACTGAGATCAACGCGTCAGAAGCTTGGAGTGACACCCTTGAATTAGTGAACGATCAGCAGTAATGGATATTCACGAAACTTACACTCCAGAAAACACGGAGCGCCATGCATCAGGGTCCCCTCACTCGGCTTTCCTTAGTGACGGGGCGCCAGGCCGTCAGCGCGGTTCCCTGGCGCCGAAGAGATCTGTCACTTTTGTCCAGAAACAGCGATTTAGGCTGTGACGGAAGGAACACCAAGGAAGACACCGCGTCACTTCAGCTGGTCCAACATCGAAGCCTTGCCTAACGCTCCTTCTCCTTTGCCAAATGATTCGCGGCCACCTCTGAAATCCACGCGTGTTCCTGGCGCCATGATTATATACTGGCCTACACGCTTCTCTACTGGTCTCAGAAACACGGACACATTCACCAGCAGGACTAAATTTGACTGTCTTCTGCCGCCTAAAGTTACTCTTCCCAAAGTGAAATCATAAAGCAAAGCGCAGACTGCCTTCACGTAGGTTCACTAAGATAGTTCCTTGTTTATTAATATGACGATGTGACGCTCGATAAAAAAAAATTGAAAACATTGTATATAATTTTCATGTATATCTAAATACATATAAATTGCAAAAAACTATTTACTACTCATTATGAAGCTTTCAGTGTAAAATGTTGTATTTCTGGGTAAAAGGAACCTTAGCGATTTTAATCTTAGCTATCTTTTTTAGTGTGTTCAAGTACTGTATGAGGTTACCAGACTTAGTTACGCTTTACCAGAGTTAACAGCCACTGATGCTAAAATACACTGATCCTGACCAATATGAATTTTAATTACTGAAGATCCATCTGGAGATATTGATAACAAAAATATACTATATACTTTACTTGTTGTTTTCCTTTGCATAACAATACTTTGATGGCAGAAGTGAGAACGGGGTATGGAACACGACTTGGTTATGTGGTTTTCGGCCAATGCTTCTAAAGAAAACTGTATTTTTCGTGAGATGTTATCATTTTCGAATAGTATGAACCTCAGAACGCACACACATTCTCACGTCCTAACTCTATCGTGTCTTCGTAAGTTGTTCCCATCTTCTGATTCTGAAAACATTACATTATTCCTTCCCAAGACCTCAGAACACACACACATTCTCACGTCCTAACTCTATCGTGTCTTCGTAAGTTCTCCCATCTTCTGAGTCTGAAAACATAACATTATTCCTTCCCAAGACCTCAGAACACACACACATTCTCACGTCCTAACTCTATCGTGCTGTCTTCATAAGTTCTCCCATCTTCTGAGTCTGAAAACATAACATTATTCCTTCCCAAGACCTCAGAACACACACACATTCTCACGTCCTAACTCTATCGTGCTGTCTTCATAAGTTCTCCCATCTTCTGAGTCTGAAAACATTACATTATTCCTTCCCAAGACCTCAGAACACACACACATTCTCACGTCCTCGCTCTATCGTGTCTTCATAAGTTGTTCCTATCTTCTGAGTCTGAAAACATTACATTATTCCTTCCCAAGACCTCAGAACACACACACATTCTCACGTCCTCGCTCTATCGTGTCTTCGTAAGTTCTCCCATCTTCTGAGTCTGAAAACATTACATTATTCCTTCCCAAGACCTCAGAACACACACACATTCTCACGTCCTCGCTCTATCGTGTCTTCATAAGTTGTTCCTATCTTCTGAGTCTGAAAACATTACATTATTCCTTCCCAAGACCTCAGAACACACAAACATTCTCACGTCCTAACTCTATCGTGTCTTCGTAAGTTCTCCCATCTTCTGAGTCTGAAAACATTACATTATTCCTTCCCAAGACCTCAGAACACACACACATTCTCACGTCCTAACTCTATCATGTCGTCTTCATAAGTTGTTCCCATCTTCTGAGTCTGAAAACATAACATTATTCCTTCCCAAGACCTCAGAACACACATACATTCTCACGTCCTAACTCTATCGTGTCGTCTTCATAAGTTCTCCCATCTTCTGAGTCTGAAAACATTACATTATTCCTTCCCAAGACCTCAGAACACACACACATTCTCACGTCCTCGCTCTATCGTGCTGTCTTCATAAGTTCTCCCATCTTCTGAGTCTGAAAACATAACATTATTCCTTCCCAAGACCTCAGAACACACACACATTCTCACGTCCTAACTCTATCATGTCGTCTTCATAAGTTCTCCCATCTTCTGAGTCTGAAAACATTACATTATTCCTTCCCAAGACCTCAGAACACACACACATTCTCACGTCCTAACTCTATCGTGCTGTCTTCATAAGTTCTCCCATCTTCTGAGTCTGAAAACATAACATTATTCCTTCCCAAGACCTCAGAACACACACACATTCTCACGGGGTCACTCTACCATGTCGTCTTCATAAGTTCTCCCATCTTCTGATTCTGAAAACATTACATTATTCCTTCCCAAGACCTCAGAACACACACACATTCTCACGGGGTCACTCTACCATGTCGTCTTCATAAGTTCTCCCATCTTCTGAGTCTGAAAACATTACATTATTCCTTCCCAAGACGTGTATGTGTCGATGGTGCTGTTGCAATGATGCATTTGGCCCGTCGCTGGTACACGGAAAAGCCACAAATTTGGCCCGTCGCTGCTACACGGTAAAGCCACAAATTTGGCCCGTCGCTGCTACACGGTAAAGCCACAAATTTGGCCCGTCGCTGCTACACGGTAAAGCCACAAATTTGGCCCGTCGTTGCTACACGGTAAAGCCACAAATTTGGCCCGTCGCTGCTACACGGTAAAGCCACAAATTTGGCCCGTCGTTGCTACACGGTAAAGCCACAAATTTGGCCCGTCGCTGCTACACGGTAAAGCCACAAATTTGGCCCGTCGCTGCTACACGGTAAAGCCACAAATTTGGCCCGTCGCTGCTACCTCAGATAAACTAGTCTTTTCATTACGAAGCATATTTACCTTGCTAATACTTCCTAGTCTAGATTACTTCACAAGACCTAAATGATAACAAAAAACAAAGCCTTGGTTATGGGAAGAAAGTAAAGATTGCAGAGAAAACTTAGTCTCAAAAACTCAATTTCTCCACCCGTCAACTCGACACAATCTTCCAAACACCTATCCGCTACTCTTCGATAACACTCAGCCGTCACCTACTTCCACAATAAACATTTTCGGTCTATTCTTAAATCAAAATATTAACTGGTAACTTCATATCTCCTCTCTCGCTAAATCAGCTTCCTGGATATTGGGCGTTCTGTCTCGTCTCCGCCTGTTTTTTGTCCCCTATGCAGATGCTATCCATATACAGGGGCCTTGTCCGCCCTCATATGGAGTAAGCATCTCTTATGTGGGGGAGCTTAACACACAGAGCTCAATAGATCTTCGTCTCATCAACTCCTCTCTTCTTACTGACAGACTTCTATAGATTCCGCTGCAATGTTGCCTCTCTTTCTATCTTCTTTCAATATTTTCATGCTGACTGCTCGTCTGAACTTGCTAACTGCATCTCCCTCCCCCACCTCCCTCCCACGGACCCGCTGCACACGACTTCATACTCAAGTTCATTTCTGTTCTATCCAAATCCCTTATGCAAGAGTTTACCAGTGTCTTCATTCTTTCATCCCTATACTGTCCAAATCCCTTATGCAAGAGTTTACCAGTGTCTTCATTCTTTCATCCCTATACTGTCCAAACCCCTTATGCAAGAGTTTACCAGTATCTTCACTCTTTCATCCCTATACTGTCCAAACCCCTTATGCAAGAGTTAACCAGCATCTTCACTCTTTCATCCCTATACTGTCCAAACCCCTTATGCAAGAGTTGACCAGCATCTTCACTCTTTCATCCCTATACTGTCCAAACCCCTTATGCAAGAGTTAACCAGCATCTTCACTCTTTCATCCCTATACTGTCCAAACCCCTTATGCGAGAGTTAACCAGCATCTTCACTCTTTCATCCCTATACTGTCCAAACCCCTTATGCAAGAGTTAACCAGTATCTTCACTCTTTCATCCCTATACTGTCCAAACCCCTTATGCAAGAGTTAACCAGCATCTTCACTCTTTCATCCCTATACTGTCCAAACCCCTTATGCAAGAGTTAACCAGCATCTTCACTCTTTCATCCCTATACTGTCCAAACCCCTTATGCAAGAGTTAACCAGCATCTTCACTCTTTCATCCCTATACTGTCCAAACCCCTTATGCAAGAGTTAACCAGCATCTTCACTCTTTCATCCCTATACTGTCCAAACCCCTTATGCAAGAGTTAACCAGCATCTTCACTCTTTCATCCCTATACTGTCCAAACCCCTTATGCAAGAGTTAACCAGCATCTTCACTCTTTCATCCCTATACTGTCCAAACCCCTTATGCAAGAGTTAACCAGCATCTTCACTCTTTCATCCCTATACTGTCCAAACCCCTTATGCAAGAGTTAACCAGCATCTTCACTCTTTCATCCCTATACTGTCCAAACCCCTTATGCAAGAGTTAACCAGCATCTTCACTCTTTCATCCCTATACTGTCCAAACCCCTTATGCAAGAGTTAACCAGCATCTTCACTCTTTCATCCCTATACTGCCCAAACCCCTTATGCAAGAGTTAACCAGCATCTTCACTCTTTCATCCCTATACTGTCCAAACCCCTTATGCAAGAGTTGACCAGTATCTTCACTCTTTCATCCCTATACTGTCCAAACCCCTTATGCAAGAGTTAACCAGCATCTTCACTCTTTCATCCCTATAGTGTCCAAACCCCTTATGCAAGAGTTGACCAGTATCTTCACTCTTTCATCCCTTCCGCTGGTAAACTCACGAAACAGCCTTCCCTCGTATGTGTTTCCTCCTGCCTACGACTTTAACTCTTTCAAGAGGAGAGTATCGAGGCACGCGGAGGAGGAGGAGGAGGAGGAGGAGGAGGAGGAGGAGGAAGAGGGAGTATATAAAGGAGGAAGAAAATGAAGGAAGGAAAATGGAGGTGGAGGAAGAGGAAGAAGAGAGAAAGATGAATAAGTAAAGGAGGAAAAAGAAGAGGAGAAGGAGGAGGAGGAGGAGGAGGAGGAGGAGGAAGAGGAGGAAGAGGAGGAGGAGGAGGAGGAAACAGGAGGAGGGGGAGGAGGAGGAGGAGGGGAAGGAAGAGGAGGAAGTGGAGGAGGAGGAAGAGGTGGAGGCGGAAACAGGAGGCGGAGTAGGAGGAAACAGGAGGAGGAGGAGGAGGAGGAGGAGGAGGAGGAGGAGGAGGAAGAGGCAGATGTGTTTCCCAGCATCCACAGACTAAACTCGCGGGATACAGAAACTCGGAGGAAAGAGTAATTTGGTAACGCTGACCTCCCCGCCCGAAGCTGACCGCTCTTTTGACCTCTCCCGTTGAGCGTGTGTGAGTATCTTATAGCGCGCTCTTTCCTTAATGCTGTGATCTCTGCCTTTGATCTGCAGCCCTTGCGGTAAGATAAACAAACAAAAACAACAACAACCTCTCATCAAATCCTTTTTTCGATGTGGTAAATGTAATAAACAGTTGTTGGAAAAAGTGGTCCCATTGCGTCATTTTTTAATTTTTTTTGTTTTTCGTGAACGCCTATAGCGCCGGTAGCCTTGCTTAAGGGGCCTGGGTGGTAGTCGGCCCCACTCCGTCATGGCGCAGGCAAGTGTTTATAGTGGCGCCATCTTCTCTTGGCTCATGCTGCCCCCCGGAACTCCATCTTGATTCACTTGAGTCCGGGTTGATGGGTGGTCTTCAGGACAGCATGTGGGTAGTTTTAAGCCACTCGGCGGTGACTGAAAAATCCCAGGTGGTAGCGTGGGGATTCGAACCCGCGTCGTCCATCACGCGGTGAATGTGGGCCCAGCACGCTACCACTCAGCCACCGCCATCCTCCTTCTGCAATACATGGGCACGAAGGGATATACTAAATTAAGATGAGCATAGCACCCAGAGCCACAGCACGCTACACGACACAGGACCAATACTAAGATAAACAGTTTTCCTTTGCGTCCTAAACCCACATTCGCAGGGAGGGGAGGAAAGGGGGCGAGGGGGGTAGAGTCGGAATCGGAATCGGAGTCGTAACCTTAAAATATCCTGGAATCGGAATCGGAGTCGAATTTTTTAATATCCGATTCCACACCCTTGGTTATATGATTGTATAGTATCTGAAAAATGTTGATTGATGAACTAACTCTTACTAAACAGAATCAATCAATCAATCAAGGTTGTATTGACCCTTAACTCTTCCTCCATGGCCTCGCGTAGACCGGCATCCTGAGGAATGACTTCACCACATGCGGCATTGTGATGGGCATCTGCTTCTTCCCAATCGGTCTCTTGTGCTGCTTCCTAATGATGGAGCGGCGTTGTTCCTACTGCGGGCTCACCTTTGCCTAACCTGACGCTACGAACGGGGAAGCGGTCGGCTGCCTCGAGGGACGGCCACACAGGACACCGGACGACGGCATATAGGTGTGGGCAGCGATGACCGGCCGGCACACGAGCTTCGTCTAATGTGGATTTGCATTTGTTATTTTACTCTCATGATTCGAATAGGGGAAGTTAAGAGCCTATCCTTCGTCCATGGCATTTCACTTTGCTACCTCCTAAGTCTGTATATACCAAGTCAAGTCTACTTCAGAACTGCGACCGGTACGCGCAGGAGGCGGGGTTTGGGGGCGGAGCAGCGGGATGACGTCACTTGGAGCCAAAAGAAAATATACCCGCCAGTTCAGGGGTGACTAAAGTTGGGGCCGTGTGTGCACTCTGGATGTGCACGCTTGCTTTGTTTCACAGCGCGTTCAGGCAAGCCACTGACGAAAAAATATGTCTTTTTATTGTGCTATTGCGTGACTGTAATTCCAATGCCTACAAACGGCGGTGTGGGGTGTGAGGGAGGGCATGTTGAAGTGATTGATTTAAATTAGTCCGCCTTTCCTCGTTTTCTCTAAATCCCTGTTTCTACATTCTCTAGTTTGGCTCCAAGCAACGTCACGCATAAGCCACGCCTCGGCCGTGTCTCCTCCCACAAACCTGCGCGTGACATGACTTGGTATATATAGACTTTGGCTACCTCAATGTATCAGAGTCCCGGACTGACACCTGATTAGCTAGTCTGTTTGAGCGAATGATTGACTAGAATCTACATTGTCTGTGGTGAATTTTGGGGTGACTAAATTATCTCAAGGACAACTCTTATTTTCCTTCTTTTGTTTTGTTTTTTCTTTTATATTTATTTCTTCTTCTTCTTCTTCTTCTTCTTTTTCATCTTTTACTTCTTCTGCTTCTTCTTCTTCTTCTTCTTTTATCAGCTATTATTATTATTATTATTATTATTATTATTATTATTATTATTATTATTATTATTATTATTGTGAACCCTACCACCAATACTGTTACTATCATCATTACGATCACTGCCAATATCGTTACTGCTATCCTTGCAACTCTTCTTCTTAATAACCCGTCCGCTGCGATTGGCACGGATTTGGCCTTCACTGGTAGCCTGGTAACATACACTCCCAGGTCTTTCTCTGCCTCTGTGGTGGATAGTGGAGTGTTTCCCATGTGGTATTGGTGTGCTGGATATCCCTTCACTGGTAGCCTGGTAACATACACTCCCAGGTCTTTCTCTGCCTCTGTGGTGGATAGTGGAGTGTTTCCCATGTGGTATTGGTGTGCTGGATATCCCTTCACTGGTAGCCTGGTAACATACACTCCAGGTCTTTCTCTGCCTCTGTGGTGGATAGTGGAGTGTTTCCCATGTGGTATTGGTGTGCTGGATATCCCTTCACTGGTAGCCTGGTAACATACACTCCCAGGTCTTTCTCTGCCTCTGTGGTGGATAGTGGAGTGTTTCCCATGTGGTATTGGTGTGCTGGATATCCCTTCACTGGTAGCCTGGTAACATACACTCCCAGGTCTTTCTCTGCCTCTGTGGTGGATAGTGGAGTGTTTCCCATGTGGTATTGGTGTGCTGGATATCCCCTCCCAAGGTACAGGACTTCACATTTTTCTTCATTGAATTGTAGCAGCCACTTTTTGTTCCATTCCTGTAGCTTGGTGAGGTCTTCTGGTAGGAAATCCGCAGTCAAGGAGTTAAACTGATCAATATTCGAGTGTTATCTTCAGTAAGGTCATTCAGCTCCTATGGTCAGACCCTCCGTCATCGCCTTCCTCGACACTCCATTACACCAAAGATGTATTTTTTTCAATAGCTTTTTTTTTTCCTTCTTTTTTTTTCAGAATATGTGGGTCAAATGTTTTAGTCAGACTACGATTCCTACATTCTCTATTTCTCTTTCAATAACAAATGGTAAAAGGAAAATTTGAAAGGGACGCGTATTCCAACCTGGGCCTATGTACTGTAGACAATCCAGGCCTATGTAAACAACCAGGGCCTATGAGTAGACAACCAAGGCCTATTTAGACAACCAGAACCTATGTAAACAACCAGGGCCTATGTAGACAAGCAAGGCCTATATATTCGACCAGGGCCTATGTAGACAACCAGGGCCTATGTAAACAACCAGGGCCTATGTAGACAAGCAAGGCCTATGTATTCGACCAAGGCCTATGTAGACAAGCTAGGCCTATGTATTCAACCAGGACCTATGTATTCAACCAGGGCCTATGAGCAGACAACCAAGGCCTATTTAGACAACCAGGGCCTATGTATTCAACCAGGACTTATGAGTAGACAACCAAGGCCTATTTAGACAACCAGAACCTATGTAGACAACCAGGGCCTATGTATTCAACCAGGACCTATGAGCACACAACCAAGGCCTATTTAGACAACCAAGGCCTATGTAGACAACCAGGGCCTATGTATTCAACCAGGACTTATGAGTAGACAACCAAGGCCTATTTAGACAACCAGAACCTATGTAGACAACCAGGGCCTATGTATTCAACCAGGACCTATGAGCAGACAACCAAGGCCTATTTCGACAACCAGAACCTATGTAGACAACCAGGGCCTATGTATTCAACCAGGACTTATGAGCAGACAACCAAGGCCTATTTAGACAACCAGAACCAATGTAGACAACCAGGGCCTATGTATTCAACCAGGACCGATGTAAACAAGCAGGGCCTATGTAAACAAGGTAGGCCTATGTATACACTCCTGCATTTCAGATCTTAGCCCCACATGACCTCACACACACAATGGTTCTCAAGGAAACTGTAACACGACAAAAAATAAATACAAACATTATACTCTTCAATAACGGATAGGGACACTTTTAATCATGCATATTTACTGCCCTCTCTCTCTCTCTCTCTCTCTCTCTCTCTCTCTCTCTCTCTCTCTCTCTCTCTCTCTCTCTCTCTCTCTCTCTCTCTCTCTCTCTCTCTTCTTTTTATATCAACGCCAAAAACTAGGAATTTGCAAGGAATTTTATCGTGTTTTGTGCTTGGTTAGGGAGCTTACGAATTTCCTGTATTGTAAGACATTTTCGTTTCTCACATCAGCTGTTTCTAAAGGTCAAAGAAAGGGTCAGGCCGATTATAATGAGTGTTTCTTCAGGTTCACGGTACAGAGGAAGGGCCAGACTACCACCAGGGTCATAAAACTACTCCTGGAAATGCCCACAACTCCTACGAAAGCCTTGTCAAATATGTGTTTCTAGGTTCACGGTACAGAAGAAGGGTCACACTACCACCAGGGTCATGAAACTACCTCTGGAAATGCCCACAACTCCTATGAAAGCCTTGTCAAATATGTGTTTCTAGGTTCACGGTACAGAAGAAGGGCACACTACCACCAGGGTCATGAAACTACCCCTGGAAATGCCCACAACTCCTACGAAAGCCTTGTCAAATATGTGTTTCTAGGTTCACGGTACAAAGGAAGGGTCAAACTACCACCAGGGTCATAAAACTACTCCTGGAAATGCCCACAACTCCTACGAAAGCCTTGTCAAATATGTGTTTCTAGGTTCACGGTACAGAAGAAGGGCCACACTACCACCAGGGTCATGAAACTACCCCTGGAAATGCCCACAACTCCTACGAAAGCCTTGTCAAATATGTGTTTCTAGGTTCATGGTACAAAGGAAGGGTCAAACTACCACCAGGGTCATAAAACTACCCCTGGAAATGCCCACAACTCCTACGAAAGCCTTGTCAAATATGTGTTTCTAGGTTCATGGTACAAAGGAAGGGTCAAACTACCACCAGGGTCATAAAACTACCCCTGGAAATGCCCACAACTCCCATGAAAGCCTTGTCAAATATGTGTTTCTTTAGGTTCACGGTACAGAAGAAGGGTCAAACTACCACCAGGGTCATGAAACTACCCCTGGAAATGCCCACAACTCCTATGAAAGCCTTGTCAAATATGTGTTTCTAGGTTCACGGTACAGAAGAAGGGTCACACTACCACCAGGGTCATAAAACTACCCCTGGAAATGCCCACAACTCCTATGAGAGCCTTGTCAAATAGGTGTTCTTGGTCTACGAAAAGTCTTATGATACAACCTTATAAGTGTTTACTGTTGGAAGTTCGCTCTGGGTGAATCGCTTAATACTGGCGGCGGGTCAAGCTAAATGGGTGGTTTTCTTAATTCGTGACAATGGAAACTGTTCTCTTAGCTCATAATAATACTTGCTGTTAATACATAGGCCCTCAAACTGTCTCCAAATAGGGCAACCATAACTGCTAAATTCTGTTTCAGTGGTCCATTAAATTCTGGTAATTCCCACACCTTTTTTCCATAGCTGTTGATACTCAAGGCTAATGATTGTATGACAGTAATCTTGGTGTCAAATTAAAACTGTCTATTATGCTGTTGAAATATATTATTTTTCCATATCGTTTTGTTTATTCCACTGAATGTGTGTCATACTGCTTAGTGTGTCAGTGTTTCCCATGTGGTATTGGTGTGCTGGATATCCCTTCACTGGTAGCCTGGTAACATACACTCCCAGGTCTTTCTCTGTGGTGGATAGTGGAGTGTTTCCCATGTGGTATTGGTGTGCTGGATATCCCTTCACTGGTAGCCTGGTAACATACACTCCCAGGTCTTTCTCTGCCTCTGTGGTGGATAGTGGAGTGTTTCCCATGTGGTATTGGTGTGCTGGATATCCCTTCACTGGTAGCCTGGTAACATACACTCCCAGGTCTTTCTCTGCCTCTGTGGTGGATAGTGGAGTGTTTCCCATGTGGTATTGGTGTGCTGGATATCCCTTCACTGGTAGCCTGGTAACATACACTCCCAGGTCTTTCTCTGCCTCTGTGGTGGATAGTGGAGTGTTTCCCATGTGGTATTGGTGTGCTGGATATCCCTTCACTGGTAACATACACTCCCAGGTCTTTCTCTGCCTCTGTGGTGGATAGTGGAGTGTTTCCCATGTGGTATTGGTGTGCTGGATATCCCTTCACTGGTAGCCTGGTAACATACACTCCCAGGTCTTTCTCTGCCTCTGTGGTGGATAGTGGAGTGTTTCCCATGTGGTACTGGTGTGCTGGATTTCCCCTCCCAAGATGCATGACCTCAAATTTTTCTTCACTAAATTGTACCAGCCACCTTTTGCTCCACTCCCGAAGCTTGGTGACATGAAGAATCTTTGACAGAAGTTCTCTTGTGCCAATGAATATATTACAGTGAGTCTTGGCAGTCAACGGTGAACTATTTGCACGAACCATTTGCATGACAGTCCAGTTTTGCTTTCCTTACAGTTTCTCCACTCCTACGATGCAAGCCTGAGACATCATCTACGAATACGACCAGTGTGAATGTGTGGGTGAACTCTGCATCTCGTAAGACCTCATGAAACGCGAATGACATGAATTGAAAATATAATATACCCGACTTTGCATGGTCTGAAAACAATGATAATATTAACAATAGCAACACCTGTAAGAGAAGAACAAAGAAAAACAATACACGCAACACAAAACCAGCCTGTAGGAAAGAAAAAACACATTGGCGGAGAAGCAACACAATAATACATGATAATAACAAGCGGATGAATGGGAACAAAAGAATGAAAACAAAACGATCATAAGAGGAATGACCACATGAAAAACAATAGTAGTAGTAGTAGTAGTAGTAGTAGTAGTAGTAGTAGTAGTAATAGTAGTAGTAGTAGTAGTAGTAGTAGTAGTAGTAGTAGTAGTAGTAGTAGTAGTAGTAGTAGGAACATATCAACAAGTACTTACTCTTCGTCGTCTTCGTGGTGGTGGTGGTGGTGGTGGTGGTGGTGATGGTGTTGATGGTGATGACCCGCAACACACACAACACACAGGAAGTTCGTGAGGAGTACCCTGAACGCCCACACACACACACACACACACACACACACACACACACACACACACACACACACACACACCTGATAATCTTAATAATACTTGTAATATTAACACTACTACTACTACTACTACTACTACTACTACTACTACTACTTCTACTACTACTACTACTACTACTACTACTATTACTACTACTACTAATAATAATAATAATAATAACAACATAAACTCAACAAAACACAAACACAAAACCGCTTTTACAATTTTTCAGTCGTTCGATTTTCCTGTTAATTAAATGCAAAATAAATAAATTAATTAATAAATAAATATCAATCTCTATCCATAACTCACAATCGCTAAAATCACCGTCGCTATTCAAACCCATTCCATTACCACAACTCCTACGAAAGCCTTGTCAAATATGTGTTTCTAGGTTCACGGTACAGAGGAAGGGTCACACTACCACTAGGGTCATACAACTACCCCTGGAAATGCCCACAACTCCTACGAAAGCCTTGTCAAATATGTGTTTCTAGGTTCACGGTACAGAGGAAGGGTCACACTACCACCAGGGTCATACAACTACCCCTGGAAATGCCCACAACTCCTACGAAAGCCTTGTCCAATAGGTGTTTCTAGGTTCACTGTACAGAAGAAGGGTCACACTACCACCAGGGTCATACAACTACCCCTGGAAATGCCCACAACTCCTACGAAAGCCTTGTCAAATATGTGTTTCTAGGTTCACGGTACAGAAGAAGGGTCACACTACCACCAGGGTCATAAAACTACCCCTGGAAATGCCCACAACTCCTACGAAAGCCTTGTCAAATATGTGTTTCTAGGTTTACGGTACAGAGGAAGGGTCACACTACCACCAGGGTCATAAAACTACCCCTGGAAATGCCCACAACTCCTACGAAAGCCTTGTCAAATATATGTTTTTAGGTTCACGGTACAGAAGAAGGGTCACACTACCACCAGGGTCATAAAACTACCCCTGGAAATGCCCACAACTCCTATGAAAGCCTTGTCAAATATGTGTTTCTAGGTTCACTGTACAGAGGAAGGGTCACACTACCACCAGGGTCATAAAACTACTGGAAATGCCCACAACTCCTACGAAAGCCTTGTCAAATATGTGTTTCTAGGTTCACAGTACAGAGGAAGGGTCACACTACCACCAGGGTCATAAAACTACCCCTGGAAATGCCCACAACTTCTACGAAAGCCTTGTCAAATATGTGTTTCTTTAGGTTCACGGTACAGAGGAAGGATCAGACTACCACCAGGGTCATAAAACTACCCCTGGAAATGCCCACAACTCCTACGAAAGCCTTGTCAAATAGGTGTTTCTAGGTTCACGGTACAGAGAAGGGTCACACTACCACCAGGGTCATAAGACTATCCCCCCTGGAAATGCCCACAACTCCTACGAAAGCCTTGTCAAATATGTGTTTCTAGGTTCACGGTACAGAAGAAGGGTCACACTACCACCAGGGTCATAGAACTACCCCTGGAAATGCCCACAACTCCTACGAATGCCTTGTCAAATAGGTGTTTCTAGGTTCACGGTACAGAAGAAGGGTTAGACTACCACCAGGGTCATAAAACTACTCCTGGAAATGCCCACAACTCCTACGAAAGCCTTGTCAAATAGGTGTTTCTAGGTTCACTGTACAGAGGAAGGGTCACACTACCACCAGGGTCATAAAACTACCCATGGAAATGCCCACAACTCCTACGAAAGCCTCGTCAAATATGTGTTTCTAGGTTCACGGTACAGAGGAAGGGTCACACTACCACCAGGGTCATAAAACTACCCCTGGAAATGCCCACAACTCCTACGAAAGCCTTGTCAAATATGTGTTTCTTTAGGTTCACGGTACAGAGGAAGGATCAGACTACCACCAGGGTCATAAAACTACCCCTGGAAATGCCCACAACTCCTACGAAAGCCTTGTCAAATAGGTGTTTCTAGGTTCACGGTACAGAAGAAGGGTCACACTACCACCAGGGTCATAAAACTACCCCTGGAAATGCCCACAACTCCTACGAAAGCCTTGTCAAATAGGTGTTTCTTTAGGTTCACGGTACAGAGGAAGGGTCAGACTACCACCAGGGTCATACAACTACCCCTGGAAATGCCCACAACTCCTACGAAAGCCTTATCAAATAGGTGTTTCTAGGTTCACGGTACAGAGGAAGGGTCACACTACCACCAGGGTCATAAAACTACCCCTGGAAATGCCCACAACTCCTACAAGCCTTGTCAAATAGGTGTTTCTAGGTTCACGGTACAGAAGAAGGGTCAGACTACCACCAGGGTCATAGAACTACCCCTGGAAATGCCCACAACTCCTACGAAAGCCTTGTCAAATAGGTGTTTCTAGGTTCACGGTACAGAGGAAGGGTCACACTACCACCAGGGTCATAGAACTACCCCTGGAAATGCCCACAACTCCTACGAAAGCCTTGTCAAATAGGTGTTTCTTTAAGTTCACGGTACAGAGGAAGGGTCAGACTACCACCAGGGTCATAAAACTACCCCTGGAAATGCCCACAACTCCTACGAAAGCCTTGTCAAATAGGTGTTTCTAGGTTCACTGTACAGAGGAAGGGTCACACTACCACCAGGGTCATAAAACTACCCCTGGAAATGCCCACAACTCCTACGAAAGCCTTGTCAAATAGGTGTTTCTAGGTTCACGGTACAGAGGAAGGGTCAGACTACCACCAGGGTCATAAAACTACTCCTGGAAATGCCCACAACTCCTACGAAAGCCTTGTCAAATATGTGTTTCTAGGTTCACAGTACAGAAGAAGGGTCAGACTACCACCAGGGTCATAAAACTACCCCTGGAAATGCCCACAACTCCTACGAAAGCCTTGTCAAATAGGTGTTTCTAGGTTCACGGTACAGAAGAAGGATCACACTACCACCAGGGTCATAAAACTACCTCTGGAAATGCCCACAACTCCTACGAAAGCCTTGTCAAATACGTGTTTCTAGGTTCACGGTACAGAAGAAGGGTCACACTACCACCAGGGTCATACAACTACCCCTGGAAATGCCCACAACTCCTACGAAAGCCTTGTCAAATACGTGTTCTTGGGCGGCGAGATGTCTCATAAAACGACGCTATATCGTCACCATACTGTTAAAACCCTACCTCCACTACCATCACCATACTCATTCATATATACTTTCCTTCACTATACTCCATAACAACCATCATCGCCACCATATCCTCACCATCACTGCCCTCCTCCTCCTTGTCAGCGTCACCATCCTCCCTACACATCACCATTCCGGCGTCACAGTCATCCCCTCACGCTCCGTCATCACAATCCCTGGGTGGTGGTGCGCGAGGGCTTGACACAGACCGCACGCTCCATCCTGGGTGTTGTGTGTGTTGCGGGCGGGCTACGATATACCATACTGACCGTCACCGTAGTGTTGCTCCGACTCCTCTCTCTCCCTCTCCTCTTCCTCCTCTTCCTCCTCTTCTTCTTCCCCTTCTTTGTTCATCTGTGTTTCCCGGTTCACTGTTCTTCAGAGTTTCTGTTTCCCGCGTAATCATTCTCGGCATTTCACTGTTTTTTTTCATGTCATTTTCAATCCAGTTATTTATCTATTCATTTTCCTTCACTGTTTTTCATGTTTTTCTCGTTTATTAACTCCCGGCACAGCGTTTATCTATCGGGCCGTCAACTCGTCTATCTATCGACACATCAGCCAGTGACGTGTGCCGCCCACCACCTCGATGGCGCCCATAGACAACACTTCTCTGGGATTTTGTTTTCCAAGGACTTAGGGACACTGCTCTCTCTCTCTCTCTCTCTCTCTCTCTCTCTCTCTCTCTCTCTCTCTCTCTCTCGAAAAGACCCATCTGATTTTCTCTCTCTCTCTCTCTCTCTCTCTCTCTCTCTCTCTCTCTCACGAAAAGACCCAGCTGATATTTTCTCTCTCTCTCTCTCTCTCTCTCTCTCTCTCTCTCTCTCTCTCTCTCTCTCTCTCTCTCTCTCTCTCACGAAAAGACCCCAGCTGATACTCTCTCTCTCTCTCTCTCTCTCTCTCTCTCTCTAATCAGCCGTCACAAGTAGTCAACGTTTTTTGTCCAAGTATACCTATTGACAGTGCTCTCTCTCTCTCTCTCTCTCTCTCTCTCTCTCTCTCTCTCTCTCTCACAGTCACCGTTTTCCCGCCATCTTCACTGTAATCGTTCACCGCCTTCCCTGTTGTGGTGTATCCGAGGCGCTGTCCATCACTGTCCCAAACCTCCGCTTCGCCTGAACGTTCACGCGCCATCTTGTGACCCCCGGCGGCCACACGGCACATGTCTTCTCATATACTGCGTTTTCTACCCATTCTTGCACTGCCGGCACCGCGCACCGCCTTCTGCACTGTCTGGGTTGTGGCAAAGCTCGCCTCTCTGACCCCACCGACGCCTGGCCGAGCTCACGTGTTGTTGTGGGTCAAACGTTTGCCCCCGTCTGCCCAGTCACGAACGTTGCCAGATTATCGTACTCAGAAGCTTATATATACCGATTTAGACCCAAAACACTGTCTCCTGGACCCCATTAAGGAGATTCACTTATAATTATCGTTAAAATAGTTGATTCCTGATGTTTCTTGGCAATAGTTAGGCGTCAGAGACCGGGAAATACTATGCTCTGAGTACGACAATCTGGCATCACGCAACGGTGCCAGATGTCGTGCTCAGAATCTTATATATACCGATTTAGACCCAAAAACTGTCTCCTGGACCCTAATAAGGAGATTCACTTATAATTATCGTTAAAATAGTTGATTCCTGATGTTTCTTGGCGATAGTTAGGCGTCAGAAACCGGGAAATACTATGCTCTGAGTACGACAATCTGGCATCACGCAACGGTGCCAGATGTCGTACTCAGAATCTTATATTTACCGACTTCAGAGCCAAAACACTGTCTCCTGGACCCCATTAAGAAGATTAACTTATAATTATCGTTAAAATAGTTGATTCCTGATGTTTCTTGGCAATAGTTAAGCGTCAGAGACCGGGAAATACTATGCTCGGAGTACGACAATCTGGCATCGATGGCCCAGTGTTTACCCACACGTATGCTACAGCGTTATCGTACTCACTCTCATATATTTAGTAATTTAGCGATTTACAACCAAAAACTGTCATCCCCACCCCGATAATGAGGTTCGTTTATAGTTATCGTTAAAATCGGCAATTGCTGGTGTTTGTTGGCAATAGTCAAGAGTCAGAAACTAGAAAATACGAGGTTCTGCATAGGTACGACAATCTGGCACACTGGTATGCTAGCTTATGATTGGCTGAAAATGTACGAGTCCGATACCGTTGGCTGAGTGTGATAAATAACGATTGATTGATTGATTGATAGTTTATTGTTGCAGGTAAACAACAAGGGAGAAGGGAGAGAATTATAAGTGAATCTCCTTAATGGGGTCCACGAGACAGTTTTTGGGTCGAAAGTCGGGAAATATAATCGGCTGAGTACGACATCTGGCACCGTTGCGTGATGCCAGATTGTCGTACTCAGAGCATAGTATTTCCCGGTCTCTGACGCCTAACTATCGCCAAGAAACATCAGGAATCAACTATTTTAACGATAATTATAAGTGAATCTCCTTAATGGGGTCCAGCAGACAGTTTTTGGGTCTACGGTAAATATAAGATTCTGAGTACGATAATCTGGCAACGTTGCGTGATGCCAGATTGTCGTACTCAGAGCAAAGTATTTCCCGGTTTCTGACGCCTAACTATCGCCAAGAAACATCAGGAACTAACTATTTTAACGAGAATTATAAGTGAATCTCTTTAGTGGGGTCCAGGAGACAGTTTTTTGGGTCTAAGTCGGTAAATATAAGCTTCTGAGTACGACATCTGGCAACTTTGCTTGACTGCCAGATTGTCGTACTCAGAGCATAGTATTTCCCGGTTTCTGACGCCTAACTATCGCCAAGAAACATCAGGAATCAACTATTTTAACGATAATTATAAGTGAATCTCCTTATTGGGGTCCAGGAGACAGTTTTTGGGGTCTAAATCGGTATATATAAGCTTCTGAGTACGACATCTGGCACCGTTGCGTGATGCCAGATTGTCGTACTCAGAGCATAGTATTTACGGCTTTCTGACGCCTAACTATTGCCAAGAAACATCAGGAATTAACTATTTTAACGATAATTATAAGTTAATCTCCTTAGTGGGGTGCAGGAGACAGTTTTTGGGCTCTGAAGTCGGTATATATAAGATTCTGAGTAAGACATCTGGCAACTTTGCTTGATTGCCAGATTGTCATACTCAGAGCATAGTATTTCCCGGTCTCTGACGCTTAACTATTGCCAAGAAACATCAGGAACTAACTATTTTAACGATAATTATAAGTGAATCTCCTTAATGGGGTCCAGGAGACAGTGTTTTGGGTCTAAATCGGTATATATAAGCTTCTGAGTACGATAATCTGGCACCGTTGCGTGATTGCCAGATTGTCGTACTCAGAGCATAGTATTTCCCGGTTTCTGACGCCTAACTATCGCCAAGAAACATCAGGAATCAACTATTTTAACGATAATTATAAGTGAATCTCCTTATTGGGTCCAGGAGACAGTGTTTTGGGTCTAAATCGGTATATATAAGCTTCTGAGTACGATAATCTGGCAACGTTCGTGACTGGGCAGACGGGGGCAAACGTTTGACCCACAACAACACGTGAGCTCGGCCAGGCGTCGGTGGGGTCAGAGAGGCGAGCTTTGCCACAACCCAGACAGTGCAGAAGGCGGTGCGCGGTGCCGGCAGTGCAAGAATGGGTAGAAAACGCAGTATATGAGAAGACATGTGCCGTGTGGGCGCCGGGGGTCACAAGATGGCGCGTGAACGTTCAGGCGAAGCGGAGGTTTGGAACAGTGATGGACAGCGCCTCGGACACACCACAACAGGGAAGGCGGTGAACGATTACAGTGAAGAGGGCGGGAAAACGGTGACTGAGAGAGAGAGAGAGAGAGAGAGAGAGAGAGAGAGATTTACATAGATTTACATAGATTTACATAGATTTACATAGAAAATCAGACCACACAGACCCCATGGTCCAGACTTGGTGGTCTGTCCTTAAACCTAAGTGATTTTACATTAATCAGATGGCTCCAAAACGTTGCATTTCTACTCTAGTTGATATTAAGTTGAAGGAAGTGACGGTCGAGCTTATTTTTGAAGGAGTCAATCGTGTTACACTGGACCACTGATGGTGGAAGCTTATTCCATTCTCGCACTACAACGTTGGTGAAGAAAAATTTGGTGCAGTCTGAATTTACTTGTCTACATCTGAGTTTTACGCCATTGTTCCTCGTGCGCAAAGTGTCATCGATCATAAACAATGTTGATCTGTCTACATTCGTGAAACCATTAAGTATTTTAAAACATTCGATCAGTTTTCCTCGGAGGCGACGTTTCTCAAGAGAGAACATGTTAAGGGTAGAAAGCCTTTCTTCGTAGGATTTGTTGCGCAAGGAAGGATCATTTCGTTGCCCGACGCTGAACACATTATAATTTAGCAATATACTTAGCATGTAGTGGAGACCAAAACTGTACCTCATATTCCAAGTGGGGTCTGACTAAACTGTTGTAGAGCGGAGTATTACATCTTTATTTTTATATTAAAAGTTTCTTTTAATGAAGCCCAACATTCTGTTCGCTTTATTTGCTGCATCGATGCATTGCTGTGAGAATTTGAGGTTTGACGCGATTTTGACCCCCAAGTCCTTGACGCATTGAACGCTTTTGAGTTTAACGCCGCGCATTTCGTAATCAAACTTTTTATTCCTCGTTCCAACTTGAAGGACCTGGCACTTGTCTACGTTAAAGGGCATCTCCCATCTATCCGACCAAGCTGAAATTTTGTGCAAATCCTCTTGGAGGCTTTGCCTGTCTTCGTCAGTGAGAACCGAGTTACCAATCTTTGTGTCGTCTGCAAATTTACTAATGCGGTTATTGAGTCCAACATCCACGTCGTTGATGTAAATAATGAAGAGCACTGGGCCAAGGACCGAGCCCTGAGGGACGCCACTAGTGACAGGCGCCCACTCTGAGTTAAATCCGTCAATCACTACTCTTTGTTGTCTGTTGCTCAACCAATTCGCGATCCATTGGTTTACCTGACCGTCAATACCTATTTGTTTTAATTTGTAAAGTAATTTATGATGCGGGACTTTATCAAACGCTTTCTGGAAATCAAGATAGAGAGAGAGAGAGAGAGAGAGAGAGAGAGAGAGAGAGAGAGAGAGAGAGAGTATCAGCTGGGTCTTTTCGTGAGAGAGAGACAGAGAGAGAGAATATCAGCTGGGTCTTTTCGTGAGCGAGAGAGAGAGAGAGAGAGAGAGAGAGAGAAAATCAGCTGGGTCTTTTCGTGAGAGAGAGAGAGAGAGAGAGAGAGAGAGAGAGAGAGAGAGAGAGCGCTGTGTCCCTAAGTCCTTGGAAAACAAAATCCCAGAGAAGTGTTGTCTGTGGGCGCCATCGAGGTGGTGGGCGGCACACGTCACTGGCTGATGTGTCGATAGATAGACGAGTTGACGGCCGATAGATAAACGCTGTGCCGGGAGTCAATAAACGAGAAAAACATGAAAAACAGTGAAGGAAAGTGAATAGATAAATAACTGGATTGAAAATGACATGAAAAAAAACAGTGAAGTGACGAGAATGATTACGCGGGAAACAGAAACTCTGAAGAACAGTGAACCGGGAAGAACAGAAGAACAAAGAAGAGGAGGAAGAGGAGGAAGAGGAGGAAGAGGAGAGGGAGAGAGAGGAGTCAGAGCAACACTACGGTGACGGTCAGTATGGTATATCGTAGCCCGCCCGCAACACACACAACACCCAGGATGGAGCGTGCGGTCTGTGTCAAGCCCGCGCGCACCACCACCGCGGGATTGTGATGACGGAGCGTGAGGGGATGATTGTGACGGCGGAATGGTGATGTGTAGGGAGGATGGTGACGCTGACAAGGAGGAGGAGGGCAGTGATGGTGAGGATATGGTGACGATGATGGTTGTTATGGAGTATAGTGAAGGAAAGTATATATGAATGAGTATGATGATGATTGTGGAGATAGGGTTTTAACAGTATGGTGACGATATAGCGTCGTTTTATGAGACATCTCGCCGCCCAAGAACACGTATTTGACAAGGCTTTCGTAGGAGTTGTGGGCATTTCCAGGGGTAGTTCTATGACCCTGGTGGTAGTGTGATCCTTCTCCTGTACTGTGAACCTAGAAACACATATTTGACAAGGCTTTCGTAGGAGTTGTGGGCATTTCCAGGGGTAGTTGTATGACCCTGGTGGTAGTGTGATCCTTCCTCTGTACCGTGAACCTAGAAACAGCTATTTGACAAGGCTTTCGTAGGAGTTGTGGGCATTTCCAGGGGTAGTTTTATGACCCTGGTGGTAGTGTGAGCCTTCCTCTGTACCGTGAACCTAGAAACACCTATTTGATAAGGCTTTCGTAGGAGTTGTGGGCATTTCCAGGGGTAGTTTTATGACCCTGGTGGTAGTGTGACCCTTCCTCTGTACCGTGAACCTAGAAACACCTATTTGACAAGGCTTTCGTAGGAGTTGTGGGCATTTCCAGGGGTAGGTTTATGACCCTGGTGGTAGTGACCCTTTCTCTGTACCGTGAACCTAGAAACACCTATTTGACAAGGCTTTCGTAGGAGTTGTGGGCATTTCCAGGGGTAGTTTTATGACCCTGGTGGTAGTCTGACCCTTCCTCTGTACCGTGAACCTAAAGAAACACATATTTGACAAGGCTTTCGTAGGAGTTGTGGGCATTTCCAGGGGTAGTTTTATGACCCTGGTGGTAGTCTGACCCTTCCTCTGTACCGTGAACCTAGAAACACATATTTGACAAGGCTTTCGTAGGAGTTGTGGGCATTTCCAGGTGTAGTTTTATGACCCTGGTGGTAGTCTGACCCTTCCTCTGTACCGTGAACCTAGAAACACCTATTTGACAAGGCTTTCGTAGGAGTTGTGGGCATTTCCAGGGGTAGTTTTATGACCCTGGTGGTAGTGTGACCCTTCCTCTGTACAGTGAACCTAGAAACACCTATTTGACAAGGCTTTCGTAGGAGTTGTGGACATTTCCAGGGGCAGTTTTATAACCCTGGTGGTAGTCTGACCCTTCCTCTGTACAGTGAACCTAGAAACACCTATTTGACAAGGCTTTCGTAGGAGTTGTATGCATTTCCAGGGGTAGTTTTATGACCCTGGTGGTAGTGTGACTCTTCCTCTGTACCGTGAACCTAAAGAAACACTCATTAGAACCAGATTGATCCCCTCTTTGACGTTTAGAAATAGCTGATGTTATACGGCAAAGTGTCTTGAAATACCAGACTATGTATCTTT
>NC_066531.1:1950673-2023173 GCF_024679095.1 Eriocheir sinensis
CTGCGGTGTGTCAAATTTGTCTCCTGAACTCGGGCACCAAAATTTGTGGAATCTAGTTGTATGAAGCGGTATTTTGTGTAAACCATTAAGTGTACGAGGGATATACAGAGAGAGAGAGAGAGAGAGAGAGAGAGAGAGAGAGAGAGAATGTGTGTGTGTGTGTGTGTGTGTGTGCCTGATGGTCGGCCCAAGGCTTCTTCTAGGTGGGGCCTGATGGTCGGCCCATCCCGTCATGGCGCAGGCAAGTGTTTATAGTGGCGCCATCCTCTCTTGGCTCATGCTGCCCCCCGGAACTCCTCCTTGATTCACTTGGACGGTTTCCTCTAGAGTCCGGGTTGATGGGTGGTCTTCAGGACAGCATGTGGGTAGTTTTAAGCCACTCGGCGGTGACTGAAAAATCCCAGGTGGTAGCGTGGGGATTCGAACCCGCGTCGTCCATCACGCGGTGAATGTGGGCCCGGCACGCTACCACTCAGCCACCGCCTAACGCCTACCAACAAACCAGTGCCCTGATGAACCGTACAGAGAAAGAGAGGGACATTTGGCAAAGTAGGTCAGTGGAACAGTGCTGGAAATTGGATAGAGAAATAAACAGAAATTCAAGGTAGCATTTTACGGGCCGTGGGCAGCGTTGCCAAATTATCGTACTCATCGCATTGTATTTTCGTAGTTTCGGACCGATAACTATGGCAAAAAGTTAAAAAAAAAAAAGAAGAGCATCAATAACTGTAACGCTAACTTTAATTTTCTATCGTTTTTTGTGCAGGTACGAGAGTTTGAGGCTTAAAAATTATAAATACAATGTGGTGAATACGATAATCTGGCAACGCTAGCCGTGGGTGTGGCGTGGCCGGCGTCAGCATGGAGGGAGTACGCCAAGGCCCTCAGCGACGGAGCGGCGCCAGCCTCTGAGGAGAAAGTTGAGGGGCTGACGCGGGACTGTTGGGCAGCTCGACAGTCCAACAGTCATTGTAATCTCCCAAACCAAACCGTATCCACCACAAAGCTCCGTTACTGTACTTAATACCAGATTCTAATGTTGGTACTTTTAAACGACCCTGCTTCTCATATCAACAATTTCCAAAGGTCAAAACGGAGGTCAATCGGGAACTTATGAGTGTTTTTCTAGGTTCAAGGTACAGAAGAAGGGTCAGACTACCACCAGGGTCATATAAGTACCCCTGGAAATCCCCACAACTCCTAGGAAAGCCTTGTCAAATATGTGTTTCTAGGTTCGCGGTACAGAAGAAGGCTCAGACTACCACCAGGGTCATAAAAGTACCCCTGGAAATGCCCACAACTCCTACGAAAGCCTTGTCAAATATGTGTTTCTAGGTTCACGGTACAGAAGAAGGCTCAGACTACCACCAGGGTCATATAAGTACCCCTGGAAATGCCCACAACTCCTACGAGAGCAATGTCAAATTTGTGTTTCTAGGTTCGCGGTACAGAAGAAGGCTCAGACTACCACCAGGGTCATAAAAGTACCCTTGGAAATGCCCACAACTCCTAGGAAAGCCTTGTCAAATATGTGTTTCTAGGTTCACGGTACAGAAGAAGGCTCAGACTACCACCAGGGTCATAAAAGTACCCCTGGAAATGCCCACAACTCCTAGGAAAGCCTTGTCAAATATGTGTTTCTAGGTTCACGGTACAGAAGAAGGCTCAGACTACCACCAGGGTCATAAAAGTACCCCTGGAAATGCCCTAAACTCCCACGAAAGACTAGTAAATTACGTGTTCTTGGGCGCTGAAATGTTTTAAAATATAGCCCAAAGCATAGTATTACAAGATATTTCACTGCTCAAGAACACTAATTTAACAAGGCTTTCGTTGGAGTTGTGGGCATTTCTAGGAGTAGTTTTATGACCCTGGTGGTAGTGTGACCCTTCCTCTGTACCGTGAACCTAGAAACACATATTTGACAAGGCTTTCGTAGGAGTTTCAAGCATTTCCAGGAGTAGTTTTATGACCCTGGTGGTAGTGTGACCCTTCCTCTGTACCGTGAACCTAGAAACACATATTTGACAAGGCTTTCGTAGGAGTTGTGAGCATTTCCAGGAGTAGTTCTATGACCCTGGTGGTAGTGTGACCCTTCCTCTGTACCGTGAACCTAAGGAAACACTCATTAGAACCCGACTGACCCCATCTTTGACCTTTAGAAATTGTTAATATGAGAAGCGATGGTATCTTAAAATACCGACCTATCATTTAAATGTGAGATATCAGATTTCCGTCACTCTCCTGCTCAAAGTTCTTCCTGGGAAAGCTGGAAAGTTTCGTTTAGTCGGCGCAACATTTTATAACAACAACCCAACCTAGTGAGGGTAGCGACAGAGACCGTTGACTTATGACGCGCTAAAAGTCACTCACCTCTGGGCCGGGCATCCCCCTTAGAGCGATGAGTCGGCAGAGGGGCCATGGGCGTAGGAGGGGTAAAGAGTGTTGAAAAATAGCTTGTTGCCAGCCTCCTTATCTGGGGCGACACCCGCGAGGCTTAATTGCGTGTTTCTTATCGACGCTGAGCTGTTGGAGGGGCCTGCCACGTCCTTGAGCATAGAGGAAGGACTCGGTCAAAAGTAGCGATTACGTAAGCCAGTAGGAGATTTTTTTGATATTATTTAGCGAGAAGGGATTTTAGGAAGGCAGTCACGCCCTTGTGGTCGTTTTAAGGGAAGGGAAAGGAGATGCGGATGATTGCTCGGCTCTGTTAAGGAAAGGGAGAAGAAGAGGATGAAGGAAGGAAGGAAGGAAGGAAGGAAGGAAGGAAGGGAGAGAAAGGAAGGAAGGAAGGAAGGAAGGAAGGAAGGAAGGAAGGAAGAAGAAGAGGTTCATGGTACAGAGGAAGGGTCACACTACCACCAGGGTCACTAAACTACCCCAGGAAACGCCCAAGACTCCCACGAAGACCTTGTCAAATATGTGTGACTTGGGTGTCGAAATGTTTAAGAATATGACTTTAAGCGTAACAAAAGTGTATGTGTGTGTGTGTGTGTGTGTGTGTGTGTGTGTGTGTGTTTTATAGTAGGTCAGCCTGGCCCGCCGATAATCCCGAGGTCGTCTAGGGCGGCAAGGGGAGTGGCCTGCCGGATAGGGCGGAGTGGCAACGCATCAGACAGCTCATGTTATCAGCGTCCCGTCAACTCCTCGCGGCCTCACGGGTTATTATGGTGGAGTGTGTCACCAGCCCGCAACAGTACCGCCGGCAAGTTGTCTGCGCGCGTCAGCAGGGAAGAAGCTCAAAGTCTCAGGCTCTTGTGGGTCTGGTAACAGATATTTTCAAAGGCCGCAAAGGAAGAAGTAGAAGATGAAGAAGAGGAAGAGGAAGAGGAGGAAGAGGAAGAGGAAGAGGAAGAGGAAGAGGAAGAGGAAGAAGGAGAGGAGGAAGAAGAAGAAGAAGAAGAAGAAGAAGGAGAAGAAGATGAAGAAGAGGAAGAAGAGGAAGAAGAGGAAGAGGAAGAGGAAGATGAAGAAGAAGAAGAGGAAGAGGAAGATGAAGAAGAAGAAGAAGAAAAAAAAAAGAATGAAAAAAAGGAAATAGAAAATCTCTCTCTCTCTCTCTCTCTCTCTCTCTCTCTCTCTCTCTCTCTCTCTCTCTCTCTCTCTCTCTCTCTCTCTCTCTCTCCTGACCTTGAGATTTGTGTTCCTCCAGTGAACCCTCGTCTGTACACTATGGAGCGGACACTTGCCCCAGCCCTGTCATTAAGCCGCGAATTTTGGAAAATCAACCGCTTTGGTGCGAATCGCCATAACTCCCTTATTTCTGGGGCTACAGAAAAGTTTTTGGCATCAATAGACGGCAAAATGAAAGGGCTATATTTTGTAATAAGCGACCGGGCTCAAAAACCGACTTGAAAGGGTAAAAAATCGAATAAACTCGCAGAAAACGACTCTGAATAATACCTATTTTTGAGTTCCCAACCTTGAAAGCCAATCATTTTTTGAGAATTTCAAAAAACCTAATTAACAAATACTTTAGCCCTACCAATGTGCTTTCCAGTATGGTGCATAATACCTCCCTACTCCCAGTAATTTCGTCGCTAGAGCTCAAAAAGTAAACCCTTTTAAGAGCGATTTTGACGAGCTCCAGACACTTTGCTGTTTTTGTCTAGTGTGACCTTGCTATTGCATCTAGAAGGCTGTAATTTGGCATGTCGCCCCTCTTGGCAATGTAGTTTGACCAGCTCGAAGGATTCTTTGATAGCTCGATTCCAAGTTTGTCGTCGAGCCGTCACAAAATAGCCTGTTTTTCGGCCCTTTTGCCGCGATTTGGACGCAGCTTATGATTACATGCACGGCACACACACACACCACAATCTACGCGTCCCGAAGGCCAAGCCGGTTCATTCTCGAACGCGTTGGGGCTTACACACACACACACACACACACACACACACACACACACACACACACACACACACACTTATTAAAGCCTTCTTAGAGGTTGTGGTTATTTCCATAGGTAGTTTTATGAGCCTAGTGAGAGTCTGACCATCAATGTGGGAAACACTTATGAAAACACGACTCGGGGTCAGCTCCACAGTTCCCCATGTCGGGTTAGTAAGCTCCCAAACCAATACCAGAGCCTTCGAAATTTCCTTGTACAGTGTCTGGTGTTTATATATAAGTTCACAAATTTGATGAAACTATACAGGAAAAGTTTTGGATTTGGATTTGGATTTTTGGATTGTATGGGATTCTAGAGTTTAACCAATACCAGAGCCTTCGAAATTTCCTTGTACAGTGTCTGGTGTTTATATATAAGTTCACAAATTTGATAAAACTATACAGGAAAAGATTTGGATTTGGATTTGGATTTTTGGATTGTATGGGATTCTAGAGTTTAACCAATACCAGAGCCTTCGAAATTTCCTTGTACAGTGTCTGGTGTTTATATATAAGTTCACAAATTTGATGAAACTATACAGGAAAAGTTTTGGATTTGGATTTGGATTTTTGGATTGTATGGGATTCTAGAGTTTAACCAATACCAGAGCCTTCGAAATTTCCTTGTACAGTGTCTGGTGTTTATATTCAAGTTCACAAATTTGATAAAACTATACAGGAAAAGTCTTGTGTGTTTAGTGTAGCATAGAAGACCTCACCGTTTTGGATTGTATGGGATTCTATAGTTTGGTTCGGGCTGTTACGAAGACACTGTGTTGGACTGTGAAATTGGGTCTAAGATCTTTTGTGGTCTTTGAAAATATGTGTTATCAGTGCCGATGGTGTCTCAGAATACGGCTTATGACTCCTGTCTGGTCCACGCGGTCTAGTGAGAGTTGATTTTATGTTTAAATGACACGCCTTTTTTGTCTTTGCTTATGAAGGAAATATGAGTCGTTTTATGAGACAGTTCGCTGCCCAAGAACACATATTTGACAAGGCTTTCGTAGGAGTTTGTGGTAGTGTGACCCTTCCTCTGTACCGTGAACCTGAAGAAACACATATTTGACAAGGCTTTCGTAGGAGTTGTGAGCATTTCCAGGGGTAGTTGTATGACCCTGGTGGTAGTTTGACCCTTCTTCTGTACCGTGAACCTGAAGAAACACATATTTGACAAGGCTTTCGTAGGAGTTGTGAGCATTTCCAGGGGTAGTTGTATGACCCTGGTGGTACTGTGACCCTTCCTCTGTACTGTGAACCTAGAAACACATATTTGACAAGGCTTTCGTAGGAGTTGTGGGCATTTCCAGGGGTACTTGTATGACCCTGGTGGTAGTGTGACCCTTCTTCTGTACCGTGAACCTAGAAACACCTATTTGACAAGGCTTTCGTAGGAGTTTGTGGGCATTTCCAGGGGTAGTTGTATGGCCCTGGTGGTAGTGTGACCCTTCTTCTGTACCATGAACCTAAAGAAACACATATTTGACAAGGCTTTCGTAGGAGTTCTGGGCATTTCCAGGGGTAGTTTTATGACCCTGGTAGTAGTGTGACCCTTCCTCTGTACCGTGAACCTAAAGAAACACATATTTGACAAGGCTTTCGTAGGAGTTGTGAGCATTTCCAGGGGTAGTTTTATGACCCTGGTGGTAGTGTGACCCTTCCTCTGTACCATGAACCTGAAGAAACACTCATTAGAACCCAACTGACCCCCGCTTTGACCTTTAGAAATAGCTGATATGAGAAGCGAAAGTTTCTTATAATATCAACCTAGGCCTATTTGTTTCAGTTAGAAAGAAAAATAATTTAAACATGAGGCGTGCGTGCGTCAGTGGTCACGTGGGCAGCGGCAGGGCAGGGCGGGGCATTATAATCAAAGGTCCGTGGTGGCTTTGGGCGGCTTGTGTGATGGGGTGTGCGGGGCTCAATGGGGCGCTGATGAATTGCCCCACCCGCGGCGTACACCAGGGAGGCTGCGGCGCGGGGACCATCACTCTCCCCGCTAGGAAAATGTAGCCTACCTCTTTTCATTAACTGTGGGAAAAGGAAGAATATAGCAATTAATGAAACTATATCATTATCATTACCAGCGGTCATTAGTAAGATATTATATCATTATCCTACACTGAATCGAAGAAGAAGAGGAGGAGGAGGAGGAGGAGGAAGATGGGGGAGGGAAGACAAGGGGTAGAGAGGGAAAAAGAAGAGGAGGAGGAGGAGGAGGAGGAGGAGGAGGAGGAAGAGAAGAAGGAGGAGGAGGAGGAGGAAGAGAAGAAGGAGGAAGAGAAGAAGGAGGAGGAGGAGGAGGAGGAAGAGAAGGAGGAGGAGGAGGAGGAGGAGGAGGAAGAGAAGAAGGGGGAGGAGGAGGAGGAAGAGAAGGAGGAGGAAGAGAAGAAGGAGGAGGAGGACGAGAAGGAGGAGGAGGAGGAGGAGGAGGAAGAGAAGAAGGAGGAGGAGGAAGAGAAGGAGGAGGAGGAGGAGTAGGAGGAAGAAAAGAAGGAAGAGGAGGAGGAGGAAGAGAAGGAGGAGGAAGAAAAGAAGGAAGAGGAGGAGGAGGAGGAGGAGGAGGAGGAGAAGGAAGAGGAGGAGGAGGAGGAGAAGAAGGAGGAGGAGGAAGAAAAGAAGGAAGAGAAGGAGGAGGAAGAGAAGAAGGAAGAGAAGAAGGAAGAGGAGGAGGAGGAGAAGGAGACGAGGAAGAAGGAAGAGATACCAACTATTTCTTATCTTTTACATCGAGGCCTATTGTATCGTTAGGCTGTTTTGTTCACTGGTGGGTCCTGATGGTCGGCCCAGCCCGTTCTGGCGCAGGCGAGTGTTTATAGTGGCGCCATCTTGCACTGGCTCATCCTGGCCCACGGAGCTCACCTTTGACCCTTTGGAGAGGTTATCTTGAGTCCGGGTTGATGGGAGGTCTTCAGGGCAGCATGGGGGTAGTCCTAGGCCTCTTGGCGGTGACTGAAAATTGCAGTTTTGGAAAGATTTAATGAATGATAACACCACCAACCACCACCACCACCACCACTACCACCAGCAACCACAGCAGTCCTAGGATCTCCCCCCGGCACGACCCTCAACGCCATTCTGAGGGCGGACCGCTGAATGGGCCGACCAGGCTTTCCCCTTGCCGAATTCACACCCGGCAATCATATGCACAAAACACAAGCAAAACGACCTTCTCCAAGACCCCAACGTTGATCTCAGTGCAAGGAAATCAAATTCACCGATTAAGACTATAGGCCGCGTTGTCACTTTGTTTAAACCGTTACCGGGGTAAGAAACGCGTGAGAATTCTATAAAATACTTCGTTAGTTTTAAGTATGTCTAAAAAATATATACTTCCTGCAGATGATCCCCTTAAAAAGTACGATTTGGGGGCCGGTTTCACAGTTACCTTATTTGTTTTGAGCGTTACCAATGCGATCGATGGTATAGTTCTCCACGTGAAACTGGGCTATGGGGTGTGGCGGCTGTAGAGGAAGCGAGGTGTGTTGAGAGTGTGTGACAAGGTGCGGGGCCTGGCTAACCTCGCACCCGCCACTACCCCATCGAACAGTTTGACGCGAAAATACTTTAGCGTCGATAACAGCCATTGGGAACGATCAACACACACAAAATAACTATGAAAGCGGACCTATGCTTCCAAGCCTCACCGAATTGAGACTTCAGTAACATTTTATATATAACATCGATCTTCTTAGCGAGACTATTATAGTGGTCACCCGCAGCAATGTTAGGCGTCTACCCCCCTAACCTAACCTAGCGTACCCCAAACAGGTGCTATATATCTTGACTCAGAAAATTCATGTATGCTTCCTTAGTAATGAGGCTTTATACTCGGCTTGTGGTCAATGTTATGAGTCTGCCCCTAACCTAACCTAACCTAACCTAACCTAACCTAACCTAACCTAGCGTACCCCAAACAGGTGCTATATATCTTGACTCAGAAAACTCATACATGCTTCCTTAGTAATGAGGCTTTATACTCGGCTTGTGGTCAATGTTATGAGTCTGCCCCTAACCTAACCTAACCTAGCGTACCCCAGCATGTGGTCAATGTTATGAGTCTGCCCCCTAACCTAACCTAACCTAACCTAACCTAACCTAGCGTACCCCAAACAGTTGCTATATATCTTGACTCAGAAAATTCATATATGCTTCCTTAGTAATGAGGCTTTATACTCAGCTTGTGGTCAATGTTATGAGTCTGCCCTTAACCTAACCTAACCTAACCTAACCTAACCTAACCTAACCTAACCTAACCTAGCGTACCCCAAACAGTTGCTATATATCTTGACTCAGAAAATTCATGCATGCTTCCTTAGTAATGAGGCTTTATACTCAGCTTGTGGTCAATGTTATGAGTCTGCCCCTAACCTAACCTAACCTAACCTAACCTAACCTAACCTAACCTAACCTAGCGTACCCCAAACAGGTGCTATATATCTTGACTCAGAAAATTCATGTATGCTTCCTTAGTAATGAGGCTTTATACTGGGCATGTGGTCAATGTTATGAGTCTGCCCCTAACCTAACCTAACCTAACCTAACCTAACCTAACCTAACCTAACCTAGCGTACCCCAAACAGGTGCTATATATCTTGACTCAGAAAATTCATGTATGCTTCCTTAGTAATGAGGCTTTATACTCGGCTTGTGGTCAATGTTATGAGTCTGCCACTAACCTAACCTAACCTAACCTAACCTAACCTAACCTAACCTAACCTAACCTAGCGTACCCCAAACAGTTGCTATATATCTTGACTCAGAAAATTCATGCATGCTTCCTTAGTAATGAGGCTTTATACTGGGCATGTGGTCAATGTTATGAGTCTGCCCCTAACCTAACCTAACCTAGCGTACCCCAGCATGTGGTCAATGTTATGAGTCTGCCCCCTAACCTAACCTAACCTAACCTAACCTAACCTAACCTAACCTAACCTAACCTACCCCAAACAGTTGCTATATATCTTGACTCAGAAAATTCATGTATGCTTCCTTAGTAATGAGGCTTTATACTCAGCTTGTGGTCAATGTTATGAGTCTGCCCCTAACCTAACCTAACCTAGCGTACCCCAGCATGTGGTCAATGTTATGAGTCTGCCCCTAACCTAACCTAACCTAGCGTACCCCAGCATGTGGTCAATGTTATGAGTCTGCCCCTAACCTAACCTAACCTAACTTAACGTACCCCAGCATGTGGTCAATGTTATGAGTCTACCCCTAACCTAACCTAACCTAACGTACCCCAAACAGTTGCTATATATCTTGATTCAGAAAATTCATGCATGCTTCCTTAGTAATGAGGTTTTATATTCGGCAAACGACAACTGGGTCCCAAGGCCTCAAAAGGGATTAGTCGGTTTCACACGAGTTTCTTTCTAACGGCCATGTTGTAGAAGCCTTGTCAAACTATCCCCAGGCTCATATACATCAAGACCCGTATTCTGGGACGCTTTCGGGTTCTACAATTATCATTCAAAGCCACAAATGGGTTTATTACGGCCATCATTGGTGTTTTATTCACGCCCATGTTGTAGAAGCCTTGTCTAACTATCACTCGGCTCATATACATCAAGACCCGTATTCTGGGACGCTTTCGGGTTCTACAATTATCATTCAAAGCCAGAAATGGGTTTATAAGGGTCGTCATTGGAGTTTCATTCACGCCCATGTTGTAGAAGCCTTGTCTAACTATCCCCAGGCTCATATATATCAAGACCCGTATTCTGGGAGGCTTTCGGGTTCTACAATTATCATTCAAAGCCAGAAATTGGTTTATTACGGCCATCATTGGTGTTTTATTCACGCCCATGTTGTAGAAGCCTTGACAAACTATCCCCAGGCTCATATATATCAAGACCCGTATTCTGGGAGGCTTTCGGGTTCTACAATTATCATTCAAAGCCAGAAATGGGTTTATAAGGGTCGTCATTGGAGTTTCATTCACGCCCATGTTGTAGAAGCCTTGTCTAACTATCCCCAGGCTCATATATATCAAGACCCGTATTCTGGGAGGCTTTCGGGTTCTACAATTATCATTCAAAGCCAGAAATTGGTTTATTACGGCCATCATTGGAGTTTTATTCACGCCCATGTTGTAGAAGCCTTGACAAACTATCACTCGGCTCACAAACATCAAGACCCGTATTCTGGGACGCTTTCGGGTTCTACAATTATCATTCAAAGCCAGAAATGGGTTTATAAGGGCCATCATTGGAGTTTCATTCACGCCCATGTTGTAGAAGGCTTGACAAACTATCCCCAGACTCATGTATATCAAGACCCGTATTCTGGGAGGCTTTCGGGTTCTACAATTATCATTCAAAGCCAGAAATGGGTTTATAAGGGCCATCATTGGAGTTTTATTCACGCCCATGTTGTAGAAGCCTTGCCAAACCATCCCCAGGCTCGTATACATCAAGACCCGTATTCTGGGAGGCTTTCGGGTTCTACAATTATCATTCAAAGCCAGAAATGGGTTTATTACGGCCATCATTGGTGTTTCATTCACGCCCATGTTGTAGAAGCCTTGTCTAACCATCCCCAGGCTCGTATACATCAAGACCCGTATTCTGGGAGGCTTTCGGGTTCTACAATTATCATTCAAAGCCAGAAATTGGTTTATAAGGGCCATCATTGGAGTTTCATTCATTTCCATGTTGTAGAAGCCTTGTCAAACTATCACTCGGCTCATATATATCAAGACCCGTATTCTGGGAGGCTTTCGGGTTCTACAATTATCATTCAAAGCCAGAAATGGGTTTATAAGGGCCATCATTGGAGTTTCATTCACGCCCATGTTGTAGAAGCCTTGTCAAGCTATCACTCGGCTCATACATCAAGACCCGTATTCTGGGACGCTTTCGGGTTCTACAATTATCATTCAAAGCCACAAATGGGTTTATAAGGGCCATCATTGGTGTTTTATTCACGCCCATGTTGTAGAAGCCTTGTCTAACTATCCCCAGGCTCGTAAAACTCACCATTAACCACAACAACCTCGATGGAAGCCTTACCAAATGTAGATGTGTAGGCCTTTGAAATGTTCGAGGATGCGAGCCTTGGAACAACTACCAGAACACGGTGGGTAGGCGGTGGCTGAGTGGTAGCGTGCCGGGCCCACATTCACCGCGTGATGGACGACGCGGGTTCGAATCCCCACGCTACCACCTGGGGTTTTTCAGTCACCGCCGAGTGGCTTAAAACTACCCACATGCTGTCCTGAAGACCACCCATCAACCCGGACTCTAGAGGAAACCGTCCAAGTGAATCAAGGAGGAGTTCCGGGGGGCAGCATGAGCCAGGAGAAGATGGCGCCACTATAAACACTTGCCTGCGCCATGATGGGCTGGAGCCGACTACCATCCAGGTCTCTCAAGCAAGCCTGCCGTCGCTGTAGGCATAGCCGTAAAAAAATGTGCTTGCAATGCGCTCCCTTGAAGAGTTTTCCTACAAGGTGGCGGGTCGAGCGGTCGGTCCTTCTAGCCGGGGCGCCGTGGGCCAGACCTGACATTGCCTTTGACCATCGTGCGTTGCTACTCTTCCACGGCCCTCCCTGCCTCCCTCCCGAGCCTACAGGGTACATACCACCCACCACAGCCTCTCCTGAGCATAACCTGAGCACTAACCCGGCCCAGCTCACCTCCCCCTCCTGTACACACACTCTCACCTTCCCCAGTGCCACCCGCAGACCATGACAACAGCCCCCCTGGCCTTGAATACCCAGAACTCAATTTGCCGCGACTCAGAGCATGTGGGAGACCTGGAGGTGAAGGGGGAATGGAGGAGGAGGAGGAGGTGAGGAGGAGGAGGGGAAAGAGAAAGAATGAGAGATTAGAGGAGGAGGGAGGGAAGACAAGAGGCAGAGAGGGAAAGGAAGAGGAGGAGGGGAAAGAGAAAGAATGAGAGATTAGAGGAGGAGGAGGGAGGGAAGACAAGAGGCAGAGAGGGAAAGGAAGAGGAGGAAGAGGAGGAGGAGGAGGAGGAGGAGATTAGGAGCGGTAAAAGATATATATATGTAAAAAGGAAGAAAAATATCAAACAATGACTAGAACAAGTTGAACAAAAAGAAGAAGAAGAAGAAGAAGAAGTATTTGTAGAAGTAGTAGTAGTAGTAGTAGTAGTAGTAGAAGTTGAACAAGGCAATACTGATCTGCTCTCAAGGGAAACTCTCTCCAAGCAACTCAAATCCAAGCAACACACTCCCATAGCTCCCAGATCGCCGCGGTGCCAATCCTCGACGCGCCAGGCTCGGGGAAGTACAGAACTGCCCTCCGCTTCACCCCTCTCCCCCTCTCACCTACCGGGCTACATTATACATACACACAAAAAAAGAAGGAAACAAGCTTGAGAGTGAGTCAGCGTCTTGCTCTGTGGCGCCAGCGAGGGTTGGGGGAGGGTTATGGCGCAGCGACTGGATGGTTGAGTGTTTGAGGAAAGTACGCGTCGGGTTGAATATTGAAACCACGGAGCCCATTCTCAATCATCTCTGGGACAAGGCTTTCGTAGAGGCTGTGTTAGTATTTCCATGGGGAGTTGTATACAATTCTAGGCCTACACAGCAACGTTTGACAAGGCTTTCGTAGAGGTTATGTTAGTATTTCCATGGGGAGTTGTATACAATTCTAGGCCTACACAGCAACGTTTGACAAGGCTTTCGTAGAGGTTATGTTAGTATTTCCATGGGGAGTTGTATACAATTCTAGGCCTACACAGCAACGTTTGACAAGGCTTTCGTATAGAGGTTATGTTAGTATTTCCATGGGGAGTTGTATACAATTCTAGGCCTACACAGCAACGTTTGACAAGGCTTTCGTAGAGGTTGTGATGTTAGTATTTCCATGGGGAGTTGTATACAATTCTAGGCCTACACAGCAACGTTTGACAAGGCTTTCGTAGAGGCTGTGTTAGTATTTCCATGGGGAGTTGTATACAATTCTAGGCCTACACAGCAACGTTTGACAAGGCTTTCGTAGAGGTTGTGTTAGATTGTGGTATAGTTTTATAAGCCTAGGGAAAGTTTGACAAGGCTTTCGTAGAGAGTGTGTTAGATTGTGGTATAGTTTTATAAGCCTAGGGAAAGTTTGACAAGGCTTTCGTAGAGTGTGTGTTAGGTTGTGATAGTTTTATGAGCCTATAGAGAAAGTTTGACAAGGCTTTCGTAGAGGCTGTGTTAGATTGGGATAGTTTTATGAGCCTATAGAGAAAGTTTGACAAGGCTTTCGTAGAGGCTGTGTTAGATTGGGATAGTTTTATGAGCCTATAGAGAAAGTTTGACAAGGCTTTCGTAGAGAGAGTGTTAGATTGGGATAGTTTTATGAGCCTATAGAGAAAGTTTGACAAGGCTTTCGTAGAGGCTGTGTTAGATTGGGGTAGTTTTATGAACCTATAGAGAAAGTTTGACAAGGCTTTCGTAGAGAGTGTGTTAGATTGGGGTAGTTTTATGAGCCTATAGAGAAAGTTTGACAAGGCTTTCGTAGAGAGTGTGTTAGAGAGTGGTTGTTTATGTCGTAGAGAGTGTGTTAGATTGGGGTAGTTTTATGAGCCTATAGAGAAAGTTTGACAAGGCTTTCGTAGAGAGTGTGTTAGATTGTGATAGTTTTATGAGCCTATAGAGAAAGTTTGACAAGGCTTTCGTAGAGAGTGTGTTAGATTGGGGTAGTTTTATGAGCCTATAGAGAAAGTTTGACAAGGCTTTCGTAGAGAGTGTGTTAGATTGGGGTAGTTTTATGAGCCTATAGAGAAAGTTTGACAAGGCTTTCGTAGAGAGTGTGTTAGATTGTGGTAGTTTTATGAGCCTAGGGAAAGTTTGACAAGGCTTTCGTAGAGGCTGTGTTAGATTGTGGTAGTTTTATGAGCCTAGAGAAAGTTTGACAAGGCTTTCGTAGAGAGTGTGGTAGATTGGGGTAGTTTTATGAGCCTATAGAGAAAGTTTGACAAGGCTTTCGTATAGAGGTTGTGTTAGATTATGGTAGTTTTATGAGCCTATAGAGAAAGTTTGACAAGGCTTTCGTAGAGGCTGTGTTAGATTGTGGTATAGTTTTATAAGCCTAGGGAAAGTTTGACAAGGCTTTCGTAGAGGCTGTGTTAGATTGTGATAGTCTTATGAGCGTATAGAAAGTTTGACAAGGCTTTCGTAGAGGCTGTGTTAGATTGTGATAGTCTTATGAGCCTATAGAGAAAGTTTGACAAGGCTTTCGTAGAGTGTGTTAGATTGGGATAGTTTTATGAGCCTGTAGAGAAAGTTTGACAAGGCTTTCGTAGAGAGTGTGTTAGATTATGGTAGTTTTATGAGCCTAGGGAAAGTTTGACAAGGCTTTCGTAGAGAGTGTGTTAGATTGGGGTAGTTTTATGAGCCTAGAGAGAAAGTTTGACAAGGCTTTCGTAGAGAGTGTGTTAGATTGGGGTAGTTTTATAAGCCTAGAGAAAGTTTGACAAGGCTTTCGTAGAGAGTGTGTTAGATTGGGGTAGTTTTATGAGCCTAGAGAGAAAGTTTGACAAGGCTTTCGTAGAGAGTGTGTTAGATTATGGTTGTTTTATGAGCCTAGGGAAAGTTTGACAAGGCTTTCGTAGAGAGTGTGTTAGATTGTGGTATAGTTTTATGAGCCTAGGGAAAGTTTGACAAGGCTTTCGTAGAGTGTGTTAGATTGGGGTAGTTTTATGAGCCTAGGGAAAGTTTGACAAGGCTTTCGTAGAGAGTGTGTTAGATTGTGGTATAGTTTTATAAGCCTAGGGAAAGTTTGACAAGGCTTTCGTAGAGAGTGTGTTAGATTGTGGTATAGTTTTATAAGCCTAGGGAAAGTTTGACAAGGCTTTCGTAGAGAGTGTGTTAGATTGTGGTATAGTTTTATAAGCCTAGGGAAAGTTTGACAAGGCTTTCGTAGAGAGTGTGTTAGATTGTGATAGTTTTATGAGCCTATAGAGAAAGTTTGACAAGGCTTTCGTAGAGAGTGTGTTAGATTGGGGTAGTTTTATGAGCCTAGGGAAAGTTTGACAAGGCTTTCGTAGAGAGTGTGTTAGATTGGGGTAGTTTTATGAGCCTAGAGAAAGTTTGACAAGGCTTTCGTAGAGAGTGTGTTAGATTGGGGTAGTTTTATGAGCCTATAGAGAAAGTTTGACAAGGCTTTCGTAGAGTGTGTTAGATTGGGGTAGTTTTATGAGCCTATAGAGAAAGTTTGACAAGGCTTTCGTAGAGAGTGTGTTAGATTGGGATAGTTTTATGAGCCTAGGGAAAGTTTGACAAGGCTTTCGTATAGAGAGTGTGTTAGATTATGGTAGTTTTATGAACCTATAGAGAAAGTTCGACAAGGCTTTCGTAGAGAGTGTGTTAGATTATGGTAGTTTTATGAGCCTATAGGGAAAGTTTGACAAGGCTTTCGTAGAGAGTGTGTTAGATTATGGTAGTTTTATGAGCCTAGGGAAAGTTTGATTGACAAGGCTTTCGTAGAGAGTGTGTTAGGTTGTGATAGTTTTATGAGCCTGTAGAGAAAGTTTGACAAGGCTTTCGTAGAGAGTGTGTTAGATTGGGATAGTTTTATGAGCCTATAGAGAAAGTTTGACAAGGCTTTCATAGAGAGTGTGTTAGATTGGGATAGTTTTATGAGCCTATAGAGAAAGTTTGACAAGGCTTTCGTAGAGAGTGTGTTAGATTGTGATAGTTTTATGAGCCTATAGAGAAAGTTTGACAAGGCTTTCGTAGAGAGTGTGTTAGATTGGGGTAGTTTTATGAGCCTATAGAGAAAGTTTGACAAGGCTTTCGTAGAGAGTGTGTTAGATTGTGGTATAGTTTTATAAGCCTAGGGAAAGTTTGACAAGGCTTTCGTAGAGAGTGTGTTAGATTGGGGTAGTTTTATGAGCCTATAGAGAAAGTTTGACAAGGCTTTCGTAGAGAGTGTGTTAGATTGGGGTAGTTTTATGAGCCTATAGAGAAAGTTTGACAAGGCTTTCGTAGAGAGTGTGTTAGATTGTGGTAGTTTTATAAGCCTAGAGAAAGTTTGACAAGGCTTTCGTAGAGAGAGTGTTAGATTGTGGGAGTTTTATGAGCCTGTAGAGAAAGTTTGACAAGGCTTTCGTAGAGTGTGTTAGATAGTGGTTGTTTATGTCGTAGAGAGTGTGTTAGATTGGGATAGTTTTATGAGCCTATAGAGAAAGTTTGACAAGGCTTTCGTAGAGAGTGTGTTAGATTGGGGTAGTTTTATGTTCCGCCCCCAAACCGCTTCCTGCGCGTACCGGTCGGAGTTTTGAAGCAGAGTGACTCGACTTGGTATATGTAGACTTAGACCAATACTGCCCATGCTCACGCCACGCCCATATCGTCAGCCTCGTCCACTTGCCCTCGTTTCGGGTCCTCAGCTCGTCTGAAGGTGTAGCGCCGATCATGACCAAGTGTACTTTCCTCCCTCCGTCGCGTTATTAAGCCCACGACTACCCACGACTCTTGGGTAACACACGAGGTCTTGGGTGTTGACGTGAAAGGGTCGGGCATGTCTTCAAAGAGGTCTTGAGACTTGCCGAATCCTGCGCCGACGTCGTTACGGGAGTCTGGCAGCTAGTCGGCCGAATGTCCCAGACAGTCGGCAATACACCAAGACCCCGATAAAACCTCCCGCCCTTCTTGGAGCGTGGGAACCGACTTGTCACATGGAAGAGTCGGTGGGGTGTCGTGGACCAGAGACGGCACAGTGGGGGCCTTAGTAACTTTGAGAATGCTACAAGACACACGACCTTAGCAATAAACGTAACGACCGTCTCTCAGTATGTAAAAAGCGAAATGATGGAAATAGTAAGGAATTCGATCTCTTATACAAAGGATCACAAAGGATTCGACCTCCCGCCCTTTGAGAATAACATAGCGGGAGGCTTTGAATGCTACAAGATACACGACCTTAGCAATAAACGTAACGACCGTCTCTCAGTATGTACAATAACGAAATGATGGAAATAATAAGGAATTCGATCTCTTATACAAAGGATCACAAAGGATTCGACCTCCAATGATGGAAATAGTAAGGAACTCAATCTCTTATACAAAGGATCACAAAGGATTCGACCTCCCGCCCTTCTTGGAGCGTGGGAACAGACTTGTCACATGGAAAAGTCGGTGGGTTGTCGTGGACCAGAGCCGGCGCAGTTACGGTCGCCGGGGAATGTTTACTGAGGGAACCACCACAGAAGCCATCGCCTCGTCCCTAACACGTCCAGGGGAGACACACGAACCTCCATCAACACTTGCTGACTAATAATTATGACAACAGAGGGACAGAGGGAGAGACGCGCTGTATTCCGCTCCTGTTAATGGGGTCGGAGAGTGACTGGTCCAGCGTGTAAGTGTAACATTACCATATAGTTAACCGCTGGCGCCCGCAGCTCACCGCCTTTGTCCCGGTTCGTGAATTTGAGAACACAGTGTCTGGGGAGCGCATGGCAGAGTACGTCAGTGTTGTAAGATTATCGTATTTATCATTTTTTAAGCCTCAAACTTTCGTACCTCCACAAATAGCGACAGAAAATCATCAAAGTTAGCATTGAAACTGTTATTTATTGAGGCTTGTGTTTTTGTGATAGTTATCGGTCGGAAACTACGGAAATGCAATGCGCTGAGTACGATAATTTGGGAACGCTGGGGTACGTTCCTTGGCTGTGACCCGGATGTGAAGTTCACTTAGATGGCGGGGTACGAGTGTTGTCTGTGTCCTTGATGGCAGGGTACGGGTGTTGGGTATCCCAGAGGTACGATAACCACCCCAACCAGCACAGCGTGATCAGGGTGATAGATAGTAGTCGGCCCCAGCCCATCATGGCGCAGGCAAATGTTTATAGTGGCGCCACCCAAAAAATGTCAACTATCAGGAATAAGAAGAAGGAAAAAAAAGCCAACTGACAGTAAAATAAATGCCCGCCGGTACGAGTTTTGGGCTTGAAAGAAGGGCGGTGGCTGAGTGGTAGCGTGCTGGGAAGTGTTTACAGTGGCGCCACCCAAAAAATGTCAACTACCAGGAATAAGAAGAAGGAAAAAAATGCCAACTGACAGTAAAATAAATGCCCGCCGGTACGAGTTTTGGGCTTGAAAGAAGGGCGGTGGCTGAGTGGTAGCGTGCTGGGCCCACATTCACGCTACCACCTGGGATTTTTCAGTCACCGCCGAGTGGCTTAAAACTACCCACATGCTGTCCTGAAGACCTCCCATCAACCCGGACTCTAGAGGAAACCGTCCAAGTGAATCAAGGAGGAGTTCCGGGGGGGAGCATGAGCCAGGAGAAGATGGCGCCACTATAAAAACTTGCACTGGGGCCCCTCAAGAGAAGCCCACCGGCGCTGTAGATGTACACGTAAAAAAATATATAAATACATGAAAGGAAATACAAAAGTTCACGCCCCCTTCTTCCCTCCTTCCTCTGCCCACCTTCTCCTCCTCCTCCCTCCTTCTCTCCCTAATATATATGGAGTTAAGTTAATGTTCTGAGTCCGACTATGTGGTAAGCTTGGGCCTCATCAGTTCCCCGCCCGCCGCAATCTGTCATCGCCTCGACACGCCCGCTGGTCTATGTGGTAACTCGACCCTCCCCGGGGCCTGACGCTGACATCTTGACGCACACACACACACACACACACACACACACACACACATCAGAGAGAGAGAGAGGGAGAGAGAGAGAGACACACACGAGAGAGACACACACACACACACACACACACACACACACACACACACACACACACACACACACATCAAAGAGAGAGAAGAGAGAGAGAGAGACACACACACACACACGAGACACACACACACACACACACACACACACACACACACACACACACACACACACACACACACACACACATCAGAGAGAGAGAACTGATTTATTTTTTTGGGTGATTCGATGCAATTTTTCTTCCAATGTTTTCCTTGTGATTTGCTGCCCGGGCGAGACTCTGCAGCGGACCCTGAACACAAACATTCCACTCAGCACCTCTGACCTCCCGCGGCCTCTCCCTATCCCCTCCCATGACCAACAGCTTTGCCAAGGCCGCGCATTTTATCTCACGAGCTATTCTTAAAAGAGGCCCCATGATAGATATTCCAGACCACATTCTTGTTTAACTTTTCGACTCCTACAGGGGCTATTACACTAGGCAAATTTTCCGTGGGTCTGTTCAATGTTTTATCAAGTTCACGGTGCAAAGGCTTCGTCAATCTACGGTCAGGGTCATAAAACTACCCATGGAAATGCCCCCCACAACTCCTACGAAAGCCTTGTCTAATGTGTGTGTCTGTTACGTTGACTCGGTCGGTCTTGAAACTAATCCCCGGCTTAGCGTGAAATATGGTGTGTTAAATGTGCTATACTGTCCAAACCCCTTATGCAAGAGTTAACCAGCATCTTCACTCTTTCATCCCTATACTGTCCAAACCCCTTATGCAAGAGTTAACCAGCATCTTCACTCTTTCATCCCTATACTGTCCAAACCCCTTATGCAAGAGTTAACCAGCATCTTCACTCTTTCATCCCTATACTGTCCAAATCCCTTATGCAAGAGTTAACCAGCATCTTCACTCTTTCATCCCTATACTGTCCAAACCCCTTATGCAAGAGTTAACCAGCATCTTCACTCTTTCATCCCTATACTGTCCAAACCCCTTATGCAAGAGTTAACCAGCATCTTCACTCTTTCATCCCTATACTGTCCAAACCCCTTATGCAAGAGTTAACCAGCATCTTCACTCTTTCATCCCTATACTGTCCAAACCCCTTATGCAAGAGTTAACCAGCATCTTCACTCTTTCATCCCTATACTGTCCAAATCCCTTATGCAAGAGTTAACCAGCATCTTCACTCTTTCATCCCTATACTGTCCAAACCCCTTATGCAAGAGTTAACCAGCATCTTCACTCTTTCATCCCTATACTGTCCAAACCCCTTATGCAAGAGTTAACCAGCATCTTCACTCTTTCATCCCTATACTGTCCAAACCCCTTATGCAAGAGTTAACCAGCATCTTCACTCTTTCATCCCTATACTGTCCAAACCCCTTATGCAAGAGTTAACCAGCATCTTCACTCTTTCATCCCTATACTGTCCAAACCCCTTATGCAAGAGTTAACCAGCATCTTCACTCTTTCATCCCTATACTGTCCAAACCCCTTATGCAAGAGTTAACCAGCATCTTCACTCTTTCATCCCTATACTGTCCAAACCCCTTATGCAAGAGTTAACCAGCATCTTCACTCTTTCATCCCTACACTGTCCAAACCCCTTATGCAAGAGTTAACCAGCATCTTCACTCTTTCATCCCTATACTGTCCAAACCCCTTATGCAAGAGTTAACCAGCATCTTCACTCTTTCATCCCTATACTGTCCAAACCCCTTATGCAAGAGTTAACCAGCATCTTCACTCTTTCATCCCTATACTGTCCAAACCCCTTATGCAAGAGTTAACCAGCATCTTCACTCTTTCATCCCTATACTGTCCAAACCCCTTATGCAAGAGTTAACCAGCATCTTCACTCTTTCATCCCTATACTGTCCAAACCCCTTATGCAAGAGTTAACCAGCATCTTCACTCTTTCATCCCTATACTGGCCAAGACCCTTATGCAAGAGTTAACCAGCATCTTCACTCTTTCATCCCTATACTGTCCAAACCCCTTATGCAAGAGTTAACCAGCATCTTCACTCTTTCATCCCTATACTGTCCAAACCCCTTATGCAAGAGTTAACCAGCATCTTCACTCTTTCATCCCTATACTGTCCAAACCCTCGCCGCTCAACACCACTCCACAGGGACAAAAAGTATAAATAAAAAGGGATATGCAAAGGGAGGACTGCAGACATATAGCAAAGTCATTCATGTTTTGTTTGAGGAAGTGACTAGAGGCGATTCTATCCGTGTGTGGAGGCGTTAAGAGAGGCGGCGGGGTCTCCTTGCGTAACGCCATTGTCAACATTGCCAGATTGTCGTACTCAGCCGCTTATATTTCCCGACTTCCTACCCCCAAAACCGTCTTCTGGGCTCCAATAACGAATATCATTTATAGTTATCGTTAAAAGAGTTAGATTCTGGTGTGTGTTGGCATTAGTTAAGCTTCAGACACAGGTAAATACGAGACTCTGAGTACGATATTATGACAACGGTGATTTTGTGCAACGGTGCCACATTGTCGTACTCAGCCGCTTATAATTCCCGACTTCCTACCCCAAAACCGTCTTCTGGGCTCCAATAACGAATATCATTTATAGTTATCGTTAAAAGACTTAGATTCTGATGTTTCTTGGCAATAGTTAAGCGTCAGACACAGGTAAATACGAGACTCTGAGTACGATATTATGACAACGGTGATTTTGTGCAACGGTGCCGTATTGTCGTACTCAGCCGCTCTTATTTCCCGACTTCCTTCCCCAAAACTGTCTTCTGGGCTCCAATAACGAAGAGCATTTATAGTTATCGTTAAAAGAGTTAGATTCTGATGTTTCTTGGCAATAGTTAGGCGTCAGAAACCGGGAAATACGAGACTCTGAGTACGATAATATGACAACGGTGATTTTGTGCAAGGTTGCTAGATTGTCGTACTCAGCCGCTTATATTTCCCGACTTCCTACCCCAAAACTGTCTTCTGGGCTCCAATAACGAATAGCATTTATAGTTATCGTTAAAAGACTTAGATTCTGATGTTTCTTGGCAATAGTTAGGCGTCAGAAACCGGTATATACGAGTCTCTGAGTACGATATTATGACAACGGTGATTTTGTGCAACGGTGCCACATTGTCGTACTCAGCCGCTTATATTTCCCGACTTCCTACCCCAAAACTGTCTTCTGGGCTCCATAAACGAAACTCATTTATAGTTATCGTTAAAAGACTTAGATTCTGATGTTTCTTGGCAATAGTTAGGCGTCAGAAACCGGGAAATACGAGTCTCTGAGTACGATATTATGACAACGGTGATTTTGTGCAACGTTGCTAGATTGTCGTACTCAGCCGCTTATATTTCCCGACTTCCTACCCCCAAAACTGTCTTCTGGGCTCCAATAACGAAGAGCATTTATAGTTATCGTTAAAAGACTTAGATTCTGATGTTTCTTGGCAATAGTTAAGCGTCAGACACAGGTAAATACGAGTCTCTGAGTACGATATTATGACAACGGTGATTTTGTGCAACGCGGCCATATTGTCGTACTCAGCCGCTTATATTTCCCGACTTCCTACCCCAAAGCCGTCTTCTGGGCTCCAGTAACGAATATCATTTATAGTTATCGTTAAAAGAGTTAGATTCTGATGTTTCTTGGCAATAGTTAAGCGTCAGACACAGGTAAAAACGAGACTCTGAGTACGATATTATGACAACGGTGATTTTGTGCAACGTTGCTAGATTGTCGTACTCAGCCGCCTATAATTCCCGACTTCCTACCCCCAAAACTGTCTTCTGGGCTCCATAAACGAAACTCATTTATAGTTATCGTTAAAAGAGTTAGATTCTGATGTGTCTTGGCAATAGTTAAGCGTCAGACATAAGTAAATACGAGACTCTGAGTACGATAATATGACTACGGTGATTTTGTGCAACGTTGCTAGATTGTCGTACTCAGCCGCTTATATTTCCCGACATCTTACCCCCAAAACTGTCTTCTGGGCTCCAATAACGAAACTCATTAATAATTATCGTTAAAAGAGTTAGATTCTGATGTTTCTTGGCAATAGTTGAGCGTCAGACACAGGTAAAAACGAGACTCTGAGTACGATATTATGACAACGGTGATTTTGTGCAACGCGGCCATATTGTTGTACTCAGCCGCTTATATTTCCCGACTTCCTACCCCAAAACTGTCTTCTGGGCTCCAATAACGAATATCATTTATAGTTATCGTTAAAAGAGTTAGATTCTGATGTTTCTTGGCAATGGTTAAGCGTCAGACACAGGTAAATACGAGACTCTGAGTACGATAATATAGCACGGTGGTCATCGTCGGTCGCTTATGTGTTTAGGACTCCCGAGGGTCGCTGAGGAGGAGACTTGAAAATAGACGACCTTCACCTTGAATTCAATTACTTCTTACATAATATGACGGCGAGGTCTCCCGAATATGGTCTTCAGTAGTCTTCAAGAAAAAAAAAAAATCTCGTACCTCCACAACATGAGTATGATAATTTCTTTACTGAATGGGGGCTTCGTGGTGCAGTGGTTAGCACACTCAGCTCACAACCGAGAGAGCCTGGGTTCGATTCCCCGGCGGAGTGGAAATCTTTGGGCGGGTTTTCCGATACCCTACGCCCCTGTCCGCCCAGCAGTGAATGGGTACCAGGTATTAATCAGGGGTTGTGTCCCGTCTCCTGGGGTCTGTTCCCTTCTCCTATAATTCCTTCCCCTTCTGTCTCTCTCCGGCATATGACCACAGATGTTGCGCCGACTAAACGAAACTTTCCAACTGTTCCCTTCTCCTATAATTCCTTCCCCTTCTGTCTCTCTCCGGCATATGACCACAGATGTTGCGCCCACTAAACCAAACTTTCCAACTGTTCCCTTCTCCTATAATTCCTTCCCCTTCTGTCTCTCTCCAGCATATGACCACAGATGTTGCGCCGACTAAACCAAACTTTCCAACTGTTCCCTTCTCCTATAATTCCTTCACCTTCTGTCTCTCTCCGGCATATGACCACAGATGTTGCGCCGACTAAACCAAACTTTCCAACTGTTCCCTTCTCCTATAATTCCTTCCCCTTCTGTCTCTCTCCGGCATATGACCACAGATGTTGCGCCGACTAAACCAAACTTTCCAACTGTTCCCTTCTCCTCTAATTCCTTCCCCTTCTGTCTCTCTCCGGCATATGACCACAGATGTTGCGCCCACTAAACCAAACTTTCCAACTGTTCCCTTCTCCTATAATTCCTTCCCTTTCTGTCTCTCTCCGGCATATGACCACAGATGTTGCGCCCACTAAACCAAACTTTCCAACTGTTCCCTTCTCCTATAATTCCTTCCCCTTCTGTCTCTCTCCGGCATATGACCACAGATGTTGCGCCGACTAAACCAGACTTTCCTTGCCTGTCTCTCTCCGGCATATGACCACAGATATTGCGCCGACTAAACCAAACTTTCCAACTTTCCTCCAAGCTTGCTCTCCGCACCGCCCCGCACCGATCCATACGCGCTATATAACAGAACGCCGTGCCTCACACACACACACACACACACACACACACCCTGTCACTCAAACTCCTGCCCAGTACGTGGAGACTTGTAATATATGTTGCGCGTGTTTGTAAATCCTTGTGTATATACTTGACGCTAACATCTTAAAATGAATTTCAAACATGATATCATTTAAAACCCAGGCCACTCGTGACGCGCTTATCAAGATGAACGTAACAGTTTACCACGCAAGGCAAGGACATTAACCAGCACGCGTAAGCCTTCCCCCGGACACTGTTATAAGAACATAAGAACGTAAGTAGTCTGCAAGAGGCTGGTTGGTCTATACAAGGCAGCTTCTGTAATCCTAACCCCACCTTACCTCACTATCCAAAACTTTATCTAACCTCTTCTTGAATGTATCTATGGTACTGGCACCCACAACATGGCCCCCAAGCCTGTTCCATTCATCCACTGTGCACTCTATTAGTGAACCAATTCTTGCCTATGTCTTTGCTGAATCTGAATTTGTCTAACTTAAAACCATTGCCACGCGTCCTACCTGGTTCTTTAACTATCAAAATCTTATTGACATCCCCTTTATTAAAACCCTTCATCCATTTATAGACCTCGATCAAGTCTCCTCGCAACCTTCGGCTTTCTAGCGAGTGTAGATTTAACCTGGTAGCAGCGACGGCTCAAATTTGTGGCTTTACCGTGTAGCAGCGACGGGCCAAATTTGTGGCTTTACCGTGTAGCAGCGACGGGCCAAATTTGTGGCTTTACCGTGTAGCAGCGACGGGCCAAATTTGTGGCTTTACCGTGTAGCAGCGACGGCCCAAATTTGTGGCTTTACCGTGTAGCAGCGACGGGCCAAATTTGTGGCTTTACCGTGTAGCAGCGACGGGCCAAATTTGTGGCTTTACCGTGTAGCAGCGACGGGCCAAATTTGTGGCTTTACCGTGTAGCAGCGACGGGCCAAATGTGTGGCTTTACCGTGTAGCAGCGACGGGCCAAATTTGTGGCTTTACCGTGTAGCAGCGACGGGCTAAATTTGTGCCATGATATAAACCCCCCAAAATAGATGATACATAATCTGATCACAAATGCTTTGATATATATTATGAAATGGTTTGTGTGAGGGGTGATTTTTTCTCATTTTTCTCGCTTGGAGGGACCATTAAGAAACATGGTCCCCGCTGCTACCAGGTTAAATGCTACAGTCTATCTTCATAAAGCAAGTTTCTCACCCCCTGAATCATCGTTGTCATCCTCCTCTGTACAGTGAAGGCTCCTACAGATGGGCAGCGACTGTTATTTGAATCATTCCTCTGTCGTGCTGTCTCAAGGTAAAGTCTGTCTCACGCTTCAGCAGACCAAGGATTATTACCAAACATAACTGGTTAACTTCTTTTTTTTTTTTTACAGCAGAGGAAACACTGCACAGGCGTAAAAAAGGAAGAAAATAATGAAAAAAAAAGCCCGCTATTTACTCTTCCTAAATAGTTACTCTCTGGGACCACAACCCGCCCACACCCAAGCCTCAGCGCCACACCTTCGCCCAGCGCCACACGTTCACCGGGAGCCACATCACAGGTAGCCGGGCGTCTGACACCTTCCCTTAGCAACCACACCCACGCCCGGCTACCACCCACACCCACGCCCTCTCCAAAATGTACCCACCCACCAACACGACCACACATCCACTCTCATATATCACTACCCTCTAAGCTAAATGTGCTGTCTCACACACACACACACACACACACACACACACACACACACACAGGGGGGCTTCGTGGTGCAGTGGTTAGTACACTCGTCTCACAACCGAGAGAGCCCGGGTTCGATTCCCGGGCGGAGTGGAAAAATTTGGGCGGCTTTTCCGATACCCTACGCCCCTGTCCACCCAGCAGTGAATGGGTACCAGGTATTAATCGGGGGTTGTGTCCCGTCTCCTGGGGTCTGTTCCCTTCTCCTATAATTCCTTCCCCTTCTGTCTCTCTCTCCGGCATATGACCACAGATGTTGCGCCGACTAAACGAAACTTTCCACACACACACACACACACGCACTCACTTCGTATCTGTCAAAACAAAAGTATTGCGATGTAGGTCGACCCCAACGAAACATCAATGTATTTTCATAAGTGGAACATCATAAATACTTGGAATGTTGCCTTGGGGTAGATAGGGCAGCTGCGTGGGGGACTGCTCAAGGGGGCCGTCAGGGGTGGAGTGAGTGCAGTGACGCGCCCCCAGTCGTATGCTCCTCGTTAGTGATAGTAGTGAGTGGAACTGGGCATTTTAGCACAAGAGAAGATGCTGGAGATGGCGAGTGAGTGAAGCAACGCGCCCCCAGTGGTATGCTCCCCTGGGTGTTTTAGCACAAGAGTAAATGCTGGAGACGGCGAGTGGGTGCAGTGACGCGCCCCCAGTGGTATGCTCCCCTGGGTGTTTTAGCACAAGAGTAAATGCTGGAGACGGCGAGTGAGCGAAGCAACGCGCCCACAGTGGTATGCTCCTCGGTAGTGGTAGTAGTGAGAGAATGCTGAGGCGGCGAGTGAGTGCGGTGACGCGCCCCCCGTGGTATGCTCCCCTGGGTGTTTTAGCTCAAGAGAAGATGCTGGAGACGGCGAGTGAGCGAAGCAACGCGCTCACAGTGGTATGCTCCTCGTTAGTGGTAGTAGTGAGAGAATGCTGAGGCGGCGAGTGAGTGCGGTGACGCGCCCCCCGTGGTATGCTCCCCTGGGTGTTTTAGCTCAAGAGAAGATGCTGGAGACGGCGAGTGAGCGAAGCAACGCGCCCACAGTGGTATGCTCCTCGTCAGTGGTAGTAGTGAGAGAATGCTGAGGCGGTGAGTGAGTGCAGTAACGCGCCCCCAGTGATATGCTCCCCGTTAATAGCATTTAGTGAGGGAAACTATACAATTTAGCACAAGAGAATATGCTGGAGACGGCGAGTGAGTGCGGTGACGCGCCCCCAGCCGTATGCTCCCCGTTAATAGCATTTAGTGAGGGAAACTATACAATTTAGCACAAGAGAATATGCTGGAGACGGCGAGTGAGTGCAGTAACGCGCCCCCAGTGATATGCTCCCCGTTAATAGCACTTAGTGAGGGAAACTATACAATTTAGCACAAGAGAATATGCTGGAGTCGCCGAGGGAGTGCAGTAACGCGCCCACAGTGGTATGCTCCCCGTTCATAGCATTTAGTGAGTGAAACTATACAATTTAGCACAAGAGAATATGCTGGAGACGGCGAGTGAGTGCGGTGACGCGCCCCCAGCCGTATGCTCCCCATTAATAGCATTTAGTGAGGGAAACTATACAATTTAGCACAAGAGAATATGCTGGAGACGGCGAGTGAGTGAAACAACGCGCCCCCACACACCGTAGAGGCGAGGGGAAGAGTTGGCTCAGACCCGCCAGAAACACGACTCGTCAACCCAGAATAAGCTTTAAATAACTTGCCCAAATAAGCATTTCCCAGTGACGCCCGAAACACATTAGCTTACAGAGAAAACACGGTACGGTATCAAAAACATAAACACCCACGAACTGGCCTGTAAGGGGGAGTGGTTTCAGTTTTAGCTTCATATTACAGAAAACAACTCCCGGGCAATAACCAAAACAAAAAATCGTACAATCCCGCTACGCTCTGATGAGAACCATTGCGAGGAGAGATGTAGGAGCCGATTATAACAGAACTAGGATCCGTCTGAGGCAGCCCCGTCACTTAGCCAACCGAGAGAGCCCGGGTTCGATTCCCGGGCGGAGTGGAAAACATTGAGCGGCTTTTCCGATACCCTACGCCCCTGTCCACCCAGCAGTGTACCAGGTATTAATCGGGGGTTGTGTCCCGTCTCCTGGGGTCTGTTCCTTTCTTCTGAGAGAGAGGTAGATAGATAGATAGATAGATAGATAGATAGATAACAATAACAATAGCAGAGAGAGACAGACAGATAGAGAGATATATAGAGAGATATAATAGAACACACACGAACACACCAACACACGAGCGAGCAGTCCCAGGCCCTCACGCCCTTCCCCGAACGACGTCAAGGTTAGTGTGTGACGTGTGTACGCCGCCTGGACACAGAGCCTCGTTATTTCGTATATTTGTTTTTCCCTCCCTCCCTCCCTCCCCGGCCCCTCCCCGCCCCTGGCTTGTGAGTGACAGAAGTGGACCGTGTTGAGCACAGTATGGGAGGAAGAGGAGGAGGAGGAGGAAGACGAGGAGGAGGAGAATTATGCGCAAGGCGAGAAACGAAAACAGAATTGTGGTTACAAGATCATTCATCCCTTCCCTTCCCTTCCCTTCCCTTCCCTTCCCTTCCCTTGCCTTGCCTTGCCTTGCCTTGCCTTGCCTTGCCTTCCCTTCCCTTTCCTTCCCTTCCCTTCCCTTCCCTTCCCTTCCCTTTCCTTCCTTTCCCTTGCCTTCCCTTCCCTTCCCTTCCCTTCCCTTCCCTTCCCTTCCCTTCCCTTTCCCTTCCCTTTCCTTTCCCTTCCCTTTCCCTTCCCTTCCCTTCCTTGCCTTCCTTCCTTCCTTCCCCTTCCTTCCCTTCCTTTTCCTTCCCTTCCCTTCCTTCCCTTCCTTCCCCTCCCTTCCTTCCTTTCCCTTCCTTCCCTTCCTTTCCTTCCCTTCCTTCCCCATCCTTCCCTTCCCTTCCTTCCCTACCCTTCCTTCCCTTCCCTTCCCTTCCCTTCCCTTCCCTTCCCTTCCCTTCCCTTCCCTTCCCTTGCCTTCCCTTCCCTTGCCTTCCCTTCCCTTCCCTTCCCTTCCCTTCCCTTCCCTTCCCTTCCCTTCCCTTCCCTTGCCTTCCCTTCCCTTTCCTTCCCTTCCCTTCCCTTGCCTTCCCTTCCCTTCCCTTCCCTTCCCTTCCCTTCCCTTTCCTTTCCTTCCCTTCCCTTCCCTTCCCTTCCCTTCCCTTCCCTTCCCTTCCCTTCCCTTCCCTTCCCTTCCCTTCCTTTCCTTCCCTTCCCTTGCCTTGCTTTTCCTTCCCTTTCCTTCCCTTCCCTTCCCTTCCCTTTCCTTCCTTTCCCTTCCCTTCCCTTCACCCATATCACAAGCTCTCCCTTCCTCGGCCATTCCCTTCGCCCATATCACAAGCTCTCCCTTCCTCGGCCATTCCCTTCACCCATATCACAAGCTCTCCCTTCCTCGGCCATTCCCTTCACCCATATCACAAGCTCTCCCTTCCTCGGCCATTCCCTTCACCCATATCTCAAGCTCTCCCTTCCTCGTTCTGATGGTTCTAATGAGTGTTTCTTTAGGTTCACGGTACAGAGGAAGGGTCACACTACCACCAGGGTCATAAAACTACCCCTGGAAATGCCCACAACTCCTACGAAAGCCTTGTCAAATATGTGTTTCTTTAGGTTCACGGTACAGAGGAAGGGTCAGACTTCCACCAGGGTCATAAAAGTACCCCTGGAAATGCCCACAACTCCTACGAAAGCCTTGTCAAATATGTGTTCTTGGGCGGCGAGATATCTTGTATAACGACCCTAATAAGTGATTTATATATAAGGATTCCAGTCTAATATATTTCCTTCTTTCTGAACTCGGACGCTTTCGGGAGGAGAGAAACAAAACATCTCGTAAACTCTAATTGATTACACTTTTTGCGTTCCTCTGTTTTCCCTCGGGGGCTTCGTGGTGCAGTGGTTAGCACACTCAGCTCACAACCGAGAGAGCCCGGGTTCGATTCCAGGGCGGAGTGGAAAAATTTGGGCGGCTTTTCCGATACCCTACGCCCCTGTCCACCCAGCAGTGTACCAGGTATTAATCGGGGGTTGTGTACCGTCTCCTGGGGTCTGTTCCCTTCTCCTATAATTCCTTCCCCTTCTGTCTCTCTCCGGCATATGACCACAGATGTTGCGCCCACTAAACCAAACTTTCCAACTGTTCCCTTCTCCTGTAATTCCTTCCCCTTCTGTCTCTCTCCGGCATATGACCACAGATGTTGCGCCGACTAAACCAAACTTTCCAACTGTTCCCTTCTCCTATAATTCCTTCCCCTTCTGTCTCTCTCCGGCATATGACCACAGATGTTGCGCCGACTAAACCAAACTTTCCAACTGTTCCCTTCTCCTATAATTCCTTCCCCTTCTGTCTCTCCGGCATATGACCACAGATGTTGCGCCGACTAAACCAAACTTTCCAACTGTTCCCTTCTCCTATAATTCCTTCCCCTTCTGTCTCTCTCCGGCATATGACCACAGATGTTGCGCCGACTAAACCAAACTTTCCTTCCTTCCCCTTCTGTCTCTCTCCGGCATATGACCACAGATGTTGCGCCGACTAAACCAAACTTTCCAACTGTTCCCTCCTATAATTCCTTCCCCTTCTGTCTCTCTCCGGCATATGACCACAGATGTTGCGCCGACTAAACCAAACTTTCCAACTGTTCCCTTCTCCTATAATTCCTTCCCTTCTGTCTCTCTCCGGCATATGACCACAGATGTTGCGCCGACTAAACCAAACTTTCCAACTGTTCCTTCTCCTATAATTCCTTCCCTTCTGTCTCTCTCCGGCATATGACCACAGATGTTGCGCCGACTAAACCAAACTTTCCAACTGTTCCTTCTCCTATAATTCCTTCCCCTTCTGTCTCTCTCGGCAAATGACCACAGATGTTGCGCCGACTAAACCAAACTTTCCAACTGTTTCCTTCTCCTATAATTCCTTCCCCTTCTGTCTCTCTCCGGCATATGACCACAGATGTTGCGCCCACTAAACCAAACTTTCCAACTGTTTCCTTCTCCTATAATTCCTTCCCCTTCTGTCTCTCTCCGGCAGATGACCACAGATGTTGCGCCGACTAAACCAAACTTTCCAACTGTTCCCTTCTCCTATAATTCCTTCCCCTTCTGTCTCTCTCCGGCATATGACCACAGATGTTGCGCCGACTAAACCAAACTTTCCAACTGTTCCCTTCTCCTATAATTCCTTCCCCTTCTGTCTCTCTCCGGCATATGACCACAGATGTTGCGTCCACTAAACCAAACTTTCCAACTGTTCCCTTCTCCTATAATTCCTTACCCTACTGTCTCTCTCCGGCATATGACCACAGATGTTGCGCCGACTAAACCAAACTTTCCAACTGTTCCCTTCTCCTATAATTCCTTCCCCTTCTGTCTCTCTCCGGCATATGACCACAGATGTTGCGTCCACTAAACCAAACTTTCCAACTGTTCCCTTCTCCTATAATTCCTTCCCCTTCTGTCTCTCTCCGGCGTATGACCACAGATGTTGCGCCGACTAAACCAAACTTTCCAACTGTTCCCTTCTCCTATAATTCCTTCCCCTTCTGTCTCTCTCCGGCGTATGACCACAGATGTTGCGCTGACTAAACCAAACTTTCCAACTGTTCCTGTTTTCCTTAATGCAGGAGGAACTATTTGCGAGACTCGATGTGTCCTTGGCTGCCTCTATTGCTGCAAAATTTAACGCTAGGCACACAGAGGGCCATTATAATATCCCTCTTATTCAGGGCCTTGCCAGCGACCTTCACCCCGCCGCCACACTCGCTAAATAAATGCATCGGTCCCAAGCATTCTTAATTTATGCTATGCTCATTAACATAAGCCTTTCACAGAGAACTGGAGAGTGTTGATCACGCTATCTGGGGGCGCGGCCGCTCTCGTTCAGGGACCGTCACTGAGGGCACGGAAGAACAGAGGTCGGTCTTATGAAACAGTTCCGGCTCTGATATCAAGAGTCGTATAACAAGACATCTCGCCGCCCAAGAACACATATTTGACAAGGCTTTCGTAGGAGTTGTGGGCATTTCCAGGGGTAGTTTTATGACCCTGGTGGTAGTGTGAGTCTTCCTCTGTACCGTGAACCTAGAAACACATATTTGACAAGGCTTTCGTAGGAGTTGTGGGCATTTCCAGGGGTAGTTTTATGACCCTGGTGGTAGTGTGACCCTTCCTCTGTACCGTGAACCTAGAAACACATATTTGACAAGGCTTTCGTAGGAGTTGTGGGCATTTCCAGGGGTAGTTTTATGACCCTGGTGGTAGTGTGAGTCTTCCTCTGTACCATGAACCTAGAAACACATATTTGACAAGGCTTTCGTAGGAGTTGTGGGCATTTCCAGGGTTAGTTTCATGACCCTGGTGGTAGTGTGAGTCTTCCTCTGTACCGTGAACCTAGAAACACATATTTGACAAGGCTTTCGTAGGAGTTGTGGGCATTTCCAGGGGTAGTTTTATGACCCTGGTGGTAGTGTGGCCCTTCCCCTGTACCGTGAACCTAAAAACACATATTTGACAAGGCTTTCGTAGGCGTTGCGGGCATTTCCAGGGGTAGTTTCATGACCCTGGTGGTAGTGTGAGTCTTCCTCTGTACCGTGAACCTGGAAACACATATTTGACAAGGCTTTCGTAGGAGTTGTGGGCATTTCCAGGGGTAGTTTCATGACCCTGGTGGTAGTGTGACCCTTCCCCTGTACCGTGAACCTATGGAAACCCTTATTAGAACCCGACTGACCCCCTCTTTGACCTTAAGGAGTAGCTGATGTGAGAAACGAAAGTCTTTAACAATACCAACGCAGCTGTTTCCGAGGGACAATAAGATAACTTGAGCTCTAATGAGTGTTTTTTAACGTTCTGGTACAGTTCTTTTAGGTGCTGAGAACACAGACTAAGCCGTATTAAGAGAAGAACTTATATGGAAAAGCAGAGAAAATACAAGCTGTCCGTAACGTCGGTAGCCTGTCTTGAAGGGTCTCCTGAACGGCCCCAGACTGATATTGGCGCGGGTGAAATTATGTTTATAGTGGGTGCCAAGATATAGGACTCAAACTACTACTACTACTACTACTACTACTACTACTACTACTACTACTACTACCACTATGCATAAAGGATCACACTACCAACGGGGTCATGAAACCACCCCTGGAAATACACACAGACACCTACGAAAGCCTTGTCGAATATATGCTTGACCGTCAAAACGCTGGAGAATGTGACCCCCCCCCCCCCACCCCGGCCCTGATCAGTGGGTGGGAGCGAGTCTGCCTCGAGTGCATGCCGGCTTGGGGGAGGCTGGGGGGGAGAGAGATTTGCATAGATTTACATAGATGTTTAGACCACACAAACCCTATGGTCTGTCCAGAGAGAGAGAGAGAGAGAGAGAAAGAGAGAGATAACGCGCCTCCATGAGTACGATAACGCGGCATCCCTGATCATAGCCCTTGTAAACGTTCACCTTGAAAATGAACACTCTTATAACGTCACGGCAAGGAAAGAACGAAGGAAAACATTGAGATACGTTTTAGGATCTGGAGTCTCGGTTTTAACGGAAGATGAGGAGGAGAATCGAGGGCGGGGAAGACATTGCTTGATACCGCCATTCAGAGAGACACAGAGAGGGTTAGAGAGACAGACAGAGAGAGAGAGAGAGAGGGAGTGAGGGTCAGAGGTCATTGGGTGATGGGCGCAATTGTGACCACTTCTGATGCTGATATAATAGGGTTTTAAGTTGCGTCCCTGGTAATTGTTCGAGATCCTGACAATATTTGGAGCATTAAAAATCTACCGTGTCAACATAGATTCGTCTTCTGAGCGGCTTTTCCGGGAACAATTATATTCTTGGTACGTCTTCAAGATCCTGACAATATCTGGACCACACATAAAAATCTACCGTGTCAACATAGATTTAGCTCTTTTGGTACCAGTATGACGCGTGTGACAAAGTCGTCCAAAGTCTCCTATGCGACACATTTCCCACCGGCAATACAATCTCCCCCTCCTCGTTTTGCAGAAGTACCGTTTGGCGGGGTCTTGTTTTTATGTTTCTTTGTTTTTATGTTTCTGCGCTATTTCCCGTGATGAAAAAATGTTGGATCCCAGCGCGCTCCGCGGCTTTTCCGATACCCTACGCCCCTGTCCACCCAGCAGTGTACCAGGTATTAATCGGGGGTTGTGTCCCGTCTCCTGGGGTCTGTTCCCTTCTCCTATAATTCCTTCCCCTTCTGTCTCTCTCCGGCATATGACCACAGATGTTGCGTCGACTAAACCAAACTTTCCAACTGTTCCCTTCTCCTATAATTCCTTCCCCTTCTGTCTCTCTCCGGCATATGACCACAGATGTTGCGCCCACTAAACCAAACTTTCCACCTGTTCCCTTCTCCTATAATTCCTTCCCCTTCTGTCTCTCTCCGGCATATGACCACAGATGTTGCGCCCACTAAACCAAACTTTCCAACTGTTCCCTTCTCCTATAATTCCTTCCCCTTCTGTCTCTCTCCAGCATATGACCACAGATGTTGCGCCGACTAAACCAAACTTTGCAACTTTTCCCCGCGCCCTTCCGTGCTGTGTGGTGAGAGGCCTGACAAGTAGTTTAGTGATGCGCGTGACACCGACAAAGAAACAAGCAAGCAAATAAATTAACCAAACACACGAGATCAAGCAAAGAGAAAGAAACAACGAATAATTACATTTACACAAGCAAGCACTCGAAGATGAAGAGAGAACAAGCAAACGGTTGTCAAATGTTATTCTTAACTTAATAATAACCCTGTAGCAGCAGGGATCATGTTTCTTAATGGTCCCTCTAAGCGAGAAAAATGAGAAACCACGAAGCCCCCAAGTAACCCGGATGTCACACTGACCAGCGTCCCGGGATAATGGGCTACCAACCACAACACAGGCTCAAGGGCCGGTGTGACGGAGATAAGCACCGAGGCCACGCGCAGCTTTAGTGTATATTGGGGAGGCGGTGGCTGAATGGATAGCGTGACGGCGCCGCGTTCAGGACGACGCGAGTTCAGTCCCCGCCCGGTGCCACCAAGCTGGGATTTTTCAGCCGCCGCCGAGTGGCTTAAAACTACCCACATGCTGTCCAGAAGACCACCTATCAACCCGGACTCTAGATTCTAGGATTAAAGATGAGCTCCGGGAGGGCAGCATGAGCCAGTGCAAGATGGCGCCACTATAAACACTCGCCTGCGCCAGAACGGGCTGGGCCGACCATCAGGACCCACCGGGAAGAAGCCTTGGGCCGACCATCAGGATCCACCGGGAAGAAGCCTTGGACCGACCATCAGGCCCCACCGGGAAGAAGCCTTGGGCCGACCATCAGGATCCACCGGGAAGAAGCCTTGGGCCGACCATCAGGATCCACCGGGAAGAAGCCTTGGGCCGACCATCAGGATCCACCGGGAAGAAGCCTTGGGCCGACCATCAGGATCCACCGGGAAGAAGCCTTGGACCGACCATCAGGATCCACCGGGAAGAAGCCTTGGGCCGACCATCAGGATCCACCGGGAAGAAGCCTTGGGCCGACCATCAGGATCCACCGGGAAGAAGCCTTGGACCGACCATCAGGATTCACCGGGAAGAAGCCTTGGGCCGACCATCAGGATCCACCGGGAAGAAGCCTTGGACCGACCATCAGGATCCACCGGGAAGAAGCCTTGGACCGACCATCAGACCGCACCGGGAAGAAGCCTTGGGCCGACCATCAGGATCCACCGGGAAGAAGCCTTGGACCGACAATCAGGATCCACCGGGAAGAAGCCTACCGGAGCAATAGGCCACGACGTAAAAAAGAAAAAAAAATCGTTGCTAGACGCCTAAACCATTACACCACAGAGACGCCACTTATTATATACGTGGACACGAGGCAGAGTGTTGATTTAGGATGCTCATAATAGCTCCTGTAAACGTTCGCCTCGAGACTGGACGCTGGCCAAGGAAGGGCAAGGAAATAAGGAAGTGAAGGAACGCTATTAGATCTCAGTTTTCACGGAGGAAGAGGAGGAAGAGTGGGAGCTCGGGGAGGCATAATTAAGCAAGCTACTTATCCCAACAGAGATCACTTCATCGCGGGCCTTGTTGACGCAGACGGTACTGTGGGCGCCAGGCAGGGAGGGTCCACGGGGGGGGGTGTTGAGAGACTTTCCTTCTCGGCCACTGGGGCTCATGTTCTTAGGCTTCTTCATATAGATCTGAGCGATAACAACAAACACTTAGCCGGTTATGTTTTGCTAGTCATGCGTTTGTTTAACTGTTTGAAGGCTTTTATAAACAACACCAGGAGCAAATCATTCTGTTGACCTATAGGATTCGATTTGGGAAAGAGCTTTTATTTAAGAACATAAGAAGAACATGAGAACATAGGAGTCTGCAAGAGGCCGCCGGTAGCTCATTTGAACCTCAGCGCCCGTGAACCTAACCCCACCTAATATCGCTGTCCATGAATTTATCAAATCTATTTATTAATGCGACAACTGTATTGGCACTCACCACATGACTGCTCAGCCTATTCCACTCATCCACCACTCTGTTAGTAAACCAATTTTTGCCTATGTCCTTGTTGAATCTGAAGTTATCCAGTTTAAACCCATTACTTCGTGTCCTACCCGGTTCTCTTACCAACAAAACCTTATGAATATCCCCCTTATTAAAGCCCTTCATCCATTTATAATCTATGTGGGGTCATCCTCTTCATCCTCCTCCTCCTCGTCTTCCTCTTCCTCCTCTTCCTCTTCCTCCTCCACTGGCTCGACAGATATTGTTAATGTTATTTGAACCACATTGTTAAGTATATGATGTATATAATTATAGGACTAGATTTACTTAATTACTCTTCCTCCTCTCCTCTTCTTCCTCTTCCTCTTCCTCCTCCTCCTCCTCCTCTTTCTTTTTTCCTTCTTCTTCTTCTTCTTCTTCTCCTTTATCATTTCCTCCTCCTTGTGTGTGTGTGTGTGTGTGTGTGTGTGTGTGTGTGTGTGTGTGTGTGTGTGGCCTTGCCCAAGACTATCTATGAGACAACTGAATATGACGCCTCTTAAGAATAATGAATGAGAGAGAGAGAGAGAGAGAGAGAGAGAGAGAGAGAGAGAGAGAGAGAGAGAGAGAGAGAGAGAGAGAGAGAGAGAGACAGACAGACAGACAGACAGACAGACAGACAGACAGACAGACAGACAGACAGACAGACAGACAGACAGACAGACAGACAGACAGACAGACAGACAGACAGACAGACAGACAGGCCACTAACTCCGATCTTGAAATCATTTAACTAACAAGGAAAATGTCTGTCGTTTAGCGGTTTTGCTTTATAGAGAGACGAGGCGGAGGAGGAGAATTGGGGAGCAGTAGCAAGGCGATGGTGGTGGTGGTGGTGGAGGGGGAGGGGGTAGGGAGGGGGGGGGGGTACGGGACGCCTGACATGTTTTAATAAGGAAGCCAAATTTTCAAAAAGCCCGCTCGTTCACGCTGCCCCCTAGGATGCTATGATATCGTACTCAACACGCTGGACCTTCCTATTTCTATGGCATAACGATCATATAAAAACACCTCCATAATTAACATTTTGGGCAATAACTAGAACTGGGTATCGTTAGTTTTACAGCTGCGACGGTTTTTGGGATTTGAAATTAGGGCATACAAGATTGGTTCATTAATTGTTTATTGTTGCAAGGGAAGGGAGTACGATAATCTGGCATCGTTGGCTGCTCCTGTAAAAAAAGATATATAAACAAAATAAAAATCAAACAAAAAGATGAGTATGCGTGTTGACGATCCATCCTTGAGAGAGTTTTGCTTGTAGGAGTGAGGAAATACAGAGGAAGGCAGGAGGCTCTTGGGAAAATCGTATATGTCGTGTTTTGAGAGATCTCGCCGCCCAAGAACACATATTTGACAAGGCTTTCGTAGGAGTTGTGGGCATTTCCAGGGGTAGTTTCATGACCCTGGTGGTAGTGTGACCCTTCCTCTGTACCGTGAACCTAGAAACACCTATTTGACAAGGCTTTCGTAGGAGTTGTGGGCATTTCCAGTAGTAGTTTCATGACCCTGGTGGTAGTGTGACCCTTCCTCTGTACCGTGAACCTAGAAACACATATTTGACAAGGCTTTCGTAGGAGTTGTGGGCATTTCCAGAGGTAGTTCTATGACCCTGGTGGTAGTCTGACCCTTCCTCTGTACCGTGAACCTAGAAACACACATATGACAAGGCTTTCGTGGGAGTTGTGGGCATTTCCAGGGGTAGTTTTATGACCCTGGTGGTAGTTTGACCCTTCCTCTGTATTGTGAACCTAGAAACACATATTTGACAAGGCTTTCGTAGGAGTTGTGGGCATTTCCAGGGGTAGTTTTATGACCCTGGTGGTAGTGTGGCCCTTCCTCTGTACCGTGAACCTAGAAACACATATTTGACAAGGCTTTCGTGGGAGTTGTGGGCATTTCCAGGAGTAGTTTCATGACCCTGGTGGTAGTGTGACCCTTCCTCTGTACCGTGAACCTAGAAACACATATTTGACAAGGCTTTCGTAGGAGTTGTGGGCATTTCCAGGGGTAGTTTCATGACCCTGGTGGTAGTGTGACCCTTCTTCTGTACCGTGAACCTAGAAACACATATTTGACAAGGCTTTCGTAGGAGTTGTGGGCATTTCCAGGGGTAGTTTCATGACCCTGGTGGTAGTGTGACCCTTCCTCTGTACCGTGAACCTGAAGAAACACTCATTAGAACCTCCCATCTTTGACTTATTGAGGTATTTGATGTCAGAACCGAAATTATCTTGTAATACCGATCTTAATTATATACAGTGTCCAGACTCCTCCATTTCCACCTGTTTTGTCTCTCATAATAATAATAATAATAATAATAATAATAATAATAATAATAATAATAATAACAACGAGTTTTTCACATTAATGGTGTAAAAGCCTTGTCAAACTATCCCTAGGCTCATAAAACTACCTATGGAAATACTCAAAACCTCAATGAAAGCCTTATCAAGTGTGCGTGTGTGCGTCTGTGTGTGTGTGTGTGTGTGTGTGTGTGTGTGTGTGTGTGTGTGTGTGTGTGTGTGTGTGTGTAAGCTTCGATCCCTTTGAGAATACGGGACAGAGTATAAACTATTGTTATGTGAGAGATTGGGTTCTTTGATAATCGCTGTTTTTATATCAAGCCCTGAACTCAACTATTAACAAATAACTCTGATATTAAATAAGGCCCATTTATCTTCCTCGCCCGTGACCTTTTGACCTCTCCCCCTCCTCCTTCTCCCTCCCTCCTTCACCCCTGCCCGCTAGCTCTGACCCCCTCGTGACCCCTCCGCCCACTCATTAATAATCGTCTTAGGTTGTTGATATAATAGCAAACATTGGGTGAGGGAAGGGAATCCACGAGGGAGGCAGTCTACTTCTACTGAAAAATAGATGTTTGGACTCGTAGCAAAGAGTACAGATTGGATACAGGATAATTTGGATAACCGGTCACGTTTTGGGCTCCCACAAGAGATATTTCCAAAGCCTCAAATGAGATCAGTCTAGTTTGGATAAAGGATTTTTTCCCACCCTTCTTGGATACAGGATTGGATATAGGATAACTTGGATAACCCGGTACAGAGTGGATACAGGATAATTTGGATAACCGGTCACGTTTTGGGCACCCACAAGAGATATTTCCAAAGCCTCAAATGAGATCAGTCTAGTTTGGATAATGGTTTTTTCCCCACCCTTCTTGGATGCAGGTTGGATACAGGATAACTTGGATAACCCGGTACAGGATTGGATACAGGATAATTTGGATAACCGGTCACGTTTTCGGCTCCCACAAGAGATATTTCCAAAGCCTCAAAGGAGATCAGTCTAGTTTGGATAAGGATTTTTTCCCCGCCCTCCTTGGATACAGGATTGGATACAGGATAACTTGGATAACCCGATACAGGATTCGATACAGGATAATTTGGATAACCGGTCACGTTTTCGGCTCCCACAAGAGATATTTCCAAAGCCTCAAAGGAGATCAGTCTGGTTTGGATAAAGGATTTTTTCCCCACCCTCCTTGGATACAGGATTGGATACAGGATAATTTGGATAACCGGTCACGTTTTCGGCTCCCACAAGAGATATTTCCAAAGCCTCAAAGGAGATCAGTCTAGTTTGGATAAGGATTTTTCCCCACCCTCCTTGGATACAGGTTGGATACAGGATAACTTGGATAACCCGGTACAGGATTGGATACAGGATAATTTGGATAACCGGTCACGTTTTGGGCTCCCACAACAGATATTTCCAAAGCCTCAAAGGAGATCAGTCTAGTTTGGATAAGGTATTTTTCCCCACCCTTCTTGGATACAGGATTGGATACAGGATAATTTGGATAACCGGTCACGTTTTGGGCTCCCACAAGAGATATTTCCAAAGCCTCAAATGAGATCAGTCTAGTTTGGATAAGGTATTTTTCCCCACCCTCCTTGGATACAGGATTGGATACAGGATAATTTGGATAACCCCTCACGTTTTCGGCTCCCACAACAGATATTTCCAAAGCCTCAAAGGAGATCAGTCTAGTTTGGATAAGGTATTTTTCCCCACCCTCCTTGGATACAGGATTGGATACACGATAACTTGGATAACCCGGTACAGGCTTGGATACATGATAATTTGGATAACCCCTCACGTTTTCGGCTCCCACAAGAGATATTTTCAAAGCCTCAAATGAGATCAGTCTAGTTTGGATAAGGATTTTTTCCCCACCCTCCTTGGATGCAGGATTGGATACAGGATAACTTGGATAACCCGGTACAGGATTGGATACAGGATAATTTGGATAACCGGTCACGTTTTCGGCTCCCAAAGCCTCAAATGAGATCAGTCTGGTTTGGATAAGGATTTTTTCCCCACCCTCCTTGGATACAGGATTGGATACAGGATAATTTGGATAACCGGTCACGTTTTGGGCTCCCACAAGAGATATTTACAAAGCCTCAAATGAGATCAGTCTGGTTTGGATAAAGGATTTTTCCAAAGGGATGAAAGAGTGAAGATGCTGGTTAACTCTTGCATAAGGGGTTTGGACAGTATAGGGATGAAAGAGTGAAGATGCTGGTTAACTCTTGCATAAGGGGTTTGGACAGTATAGGGATGAAAGAGTGAAGATGCTGGTTAACTCTTGCATAAGGGGTTTGGACAGTATAGGAATGAAAGAGTGAAGATGCTGGTTAACTCTTGCATACGGGGTTTGGACAGTATAGGGATGAAAGAGTGAAGATGCTGGTTAACTCTTGCATACGGGGTTTGGACAGTATAGGGATGAAAGAGTGAAGATGCTGGTTAACTCTTGCATAAGGGGTTTGGACAGTATAGGGATGAAAGAGTGAAGATGCTGGTTAACTCTTGCATAAGGGGTTTGGACAGTATAGGAATGAAAGAGTGAAGATGCTGGTTAACTCTTGCATACGGGGTTTGGACAGTATAGGGATGAAAGAGTGAAGATGCTGGTTAACTCTTGCATACGGGGTTTGGACAGTATAGGGATGAAAGAGTGAAGATGCTGGTTAACTCTTGCATAAGGGGTTTGGACAGTATAGGGATGAAAGAGTGAAGATGCTGGTTAACTCTTGCATAAGGTGTTTGGACAGTATAGGGATGAAAGAGTGAAGATGCTGGTTAACTCTTGCATAAGGGGTTTGGACAGTATAGGGATGAAAGAGTGAAGATGCTGGTTAACTCTTGCATAAGGGGTTTGGACAGTATAGGGATGAAAGAGTGAAGATGCTGGTTAACTCTTGCATAAGGGGTTAGGACAGTATAGGGATGAAAGAGTGAAGATGCTGGTTAACTCTTGCATAAGGGGTTTGGACAGTATAGGGATGAAAGAGTGAAGATGCTGGTTAACTCTTGCATAAGGGGTTTGGACAATATAGGGATGAAAGAGTGAAGATGCTGGTTAACTCTTGCATAGGGGATTTGGACAGTATAGGGATGCAAGACTGAAGATGCTGGTTAACTCTCGCATAAGGGGTTTGGACAGTATAGGGATGAGCATGAGTAGAAAGTCGTGTGCAGCGGGGCCGCGGGAGGGGGGGAGGCATGCAGTTAGCAAGTTCAGAAGAGCAGTCAGCGTGGAAATATCGATAGAAGATAGAAAGAGCGGCAACATGGCGGCGGAATTTAAGAGGTAGAGGACTATCAAACACTCGCCTGACTCTTCTCTCCTTCCTCACCTCCTTCTCCCTCCCTCCACTTAATACCTCCATGCCCTCTACCCTTTCCGCATTCCACCCCAGCCTCCTCCCTCTCCCTAACCTCGACCTTCCCCGCCATTCGCCACGCTCTGCAATTCTCCCACTAAAACAGCCATCATCTCCTCACTGCCCCGCGTCCTTCCTCCGCCCCGCCCCTCCGGCTCACAAGGGCAGGCACTGTGTCGCGGCCGGTGCCCCCCTACGTCTTGAGCGGTGGAGGCTAGGGTAATCTTCGCGCTGGGGGGACCCGTGTTGTGTTGATTGTTGTGTATATTGTGAGGCAGCTTGGGAGACGCTTGCTGTCAGATGTTTCTTGAGCATAAAAAAACCGCTGTTGTGTCAGAATCAAGTTGAATTTCACGCGGCCCTCCATGACCTTCCTCCTCCTGTCCCTCCTCTATCTATCTATCTATCTATCTATCTATCTATCGTTCGTGTCTCATACATGTAAGCGTTCCTCGCTCAGATACATACAAGGTGCCCTCATCCACCTTGCCGGAGGGAGAGGTGGGCGGGGAGGAGCCTCAATCTATTCTGTCCTGTCCCACCAAACGTAGATTACCAGTAGTAGTGGTAGTAAACAGACACCCACGCCATGGACCGATAAGTCTTCTGGTGTCTGTTCTTCCTATGTATTCCTATGTATCCCTGTTCCGTGGTTGTGACCCCGCAGGCAAGGTACAGACAGGGACACACGCGGTTAACTGGTATCATCTTGTTGTTGTAATTGTGTTATAATATACTAACATATACTAGTGTCCATATAATGGTATACAGGCTATCTCTCTCTCTCTCTCTCTCTCTCTCTCTCTCTCTCTCTCTCTCTCTCTCTCTCTCTCTCTCTCTCTCTCTCTCTCTCTCTCTCTCTCTCTCTCTCTCTCTCTCTCTCTCTCTCTCTCTCTCTCTCTCTCTCTCTCTCTCTCTCTCTCTCTCTCTCTCTCTCTCTCTCTCTCTCTCTCTCTGTGTGTGTGTGTGTGTGTGTGTGTGTGTGTGTGTGTGTGTGTGTGTGTGTGTGTGTGTCTCTCTCTCTCTCTCTCTCTCTCTCTCTCTCTCTCTCTCTCTCTCTCTCTCTCTCTCTCTCTCTCTCTCTCTCTCTCTCTCTCTCTCTCTCTCTCTCTCTCTCTCTCTCTCTCTCTCTCTCTCTCTCTCTCTCTCTCTCTCTCTCTCTCTCTCTCTCTCTCTGTGTGTGTGTGTGTGTGTGTGTGTGTGTGTGTGTGTCTCTCTCTCTCTCTCTCTCTCTCTCTCTCTCTCTCTCTCTCTCTCTCTCTCTCTCTCTCTCTCTCTCTCTCTCTCTCTCTCTCTCTCTCTGTACCCGCGTTATGGCGTCTTGGGCAGGGTACATCAGCAGACCCGTCTTGTTTTCCTCGGTCTTAACACGCGTGAAAACCTGAGTGAGGTCAAGGCAAACAACTCATCAGGACGCGTCAATCAACACCATACGATTACTACAGCCATCCTTCATGCTGTCAAATGGGTCATTGAGTTTTGACTTGACCCAGGTTGACGCGGTCGGTGTCAGCGGATATGCGTCAATATGAATCGCCTCAATGCCTTCACGTGACTCGACGCGACGCGACTCGCTTGGTATAAACGCAGCCTTGTAAGAGCCGTGCGCTCGTTCCTGCCTCTCGTCTCCTGGTCTAGCGTCTGTCCTCCTCGCCTGACGCACCGTAACCCTTGTGTCAGGCATAACATCATTCACTGTTCTTGGTTATCCGACGATTATGCTGAGTTCGGCGTCTACGCGCTGACTCATGGACTCTGAGGCGCCCACCGCCGCCCCAAACACGTCCTGCTGCCTCCTCACAAACATTTCCTACCATCACGGTTAGTCTTACCTGTCATTAGTGACCATACAACACTTCGTAGGCGCGACTCACCATCACGGGCATTAGGTACCATCTTGTATACATAGATTGCTTCACCGGTAGAGTGGTGGACGAGTGGAACAGGCTTGGGGGCCATGTTGTGGGTGCCAATACCATAGATACATTCAAGGAGAGGTTAGGTAAAGCCATGGATGGTGAGGTAAGGTGGGGTGGAGTGTACGGGAGCTGTCTTGTATAGCCCAACCGGCCTCTTGCAGACTCCTCACGTTCTTATGTTCTTATATATACAACATATCGTCAAAGTAACGGCCTCGTGTTCAGGACGACGCGAGATCAATCCCCGCCCGGTGCCACCAAGCTGGGATTTTTCAGCCGCCGCCGAGTGGCTTAAAACTACCCACATGCTGTCCAGAAGACCACCCATCAACCCGGACTCTAGATTCTAGGATCAAAGATGAGCTCCGGGAGGGCAGCATGAGACGGTGCAAGATGGCGCCACTATAAACACTCGCCTGCGCCAGAACGGGCTAGGCCGACCATCAGGACCCACCGGAAAGAAGCCTTGGACCGACCATCAGTGTGTGTGTGTGTGTGTGCGTGTGTGTGTGTCCTGCATATGTTTCCTAGAGGACATATATTTACATTTCTTTCTAGAGCATGTCGCGCCCAAGGGCTGGAGCGCGATGGATCACCCAGCCACGTGCCGCCGCCGCCACCACGTCGCCCCCTCAACACCAGTCAGCTGCCGGCACGGGGCGGTTCTACAAGACACATTCGTTTCTCACATCAGCTATTTCTAAAGGTCAAAGAGGGGGGCAGTCGGGTTCTAATGAGTGTTTCTACAGGTTCACGGTACAGAGGAAGGGTCACACTACCACCAGGGTCATAGAACTACCCCTGGAGATGCCCACAACTCCTACGAAAGCCTTGTCAAATATGTGTTCTTGGGCAATGTAAGGTCTTGTGATTCAACCCCGCACGGTGTTCCTGGTAGTGGCAATGTAAACGCCTTTCTAACGGTTGTGGCGTGAGGGAAATGCTGAACATGTAACTTAAATACTCTAGGAAAAGTTTGTCGAAATATTATACAAGTCAGCTGCATGCGAGGAGGCGTCGTGTTGTGCTGTGAGGGACATACCGATTGCTTTAATGCTCTAGGAAAAGTTTGAACACTGGGTAGCTGCGGGGGTCATGTTTCTAAAAGACCCACTAAGCGAATTGATGAGAAAAAATCACCCCTCACACAAACCATTTCATAATATATATCAAAGCATTTGTGATCGGATTATGTATCATCTATTTTGGGGGGTTTATATCGTGGGAAAAATTTGGCCCGTCGCTGCTACACGGTAAAGACACAAATTTGGCCCGTCGCTGCTACACGGTAAAGCCACAAATTTGGCCCGTCGCTGCTACACGGTAAAGCCACAAATTTGGCCCGTCGCTGCTACACGGTAAAGCCACAAATTTGGCCCGTCGCTGCTACACGGTAAAGCCACAAATTTAGCCCGTCGCTGCTACACGGTAAAGCCACAAATTTGGCCCATCGCTGCTACACGGTAAAGCCACAAATTTGGCCGTCGCTGCTACACGGTAAAGCCACAAATTTGGCCCGTCGCTGCTACACGGTAAAGCCACAAATTTGGCCCGTCGCTGCTACACGGTAAAGCCACAAATTTAGCCCGTCGCTGCTACACGGTAAAGCCACAAATTTGGCCCGTCGCTGCTACACGGTAAAGCCACAAATTTGGCCCATCGCTGCTACACGGTAAAGCCACAAATTTGGCCCGTCGCTGCTACACGGTAAAGCCACAAATTTGGCCCGTCGCTGCCACACGGTAAAGCCACAAATTTGGCCCGTCGCTGCTACACGGTAAAGCCACAAATTTGGCCCGTCGTTGCTACACGGTTAACATTTTATATTTTTTTATATTTTTAGTTTTATATGTTAACCTGTAGTTTATGTCCTTAACTTTACCTTACTTTATTTACGCATTTTATTTATTTATTTATTTATTTTTTATTTCCGGCAAGAATACTTAACACTTATAAAACCAAACACAAGCTATCATTGGGCATATTATAAGATATTTCGCCGCCCAAGAACACCTATTTGACAAGGCTTTCGTAGGAGTTGTGGGCATTTCCAGGAGTAGTTTTATGACCCTGGTGGTAGTGTGACCCTTCCTCTGTACCGTGAACCTAGAAACACCTATTTGACAAGGCTTTCGTAGGAGTTGTGGGCATTTCCAGGGGTAGTTTTATGACCCTGGTGGTAGTGTGACCCTTCCTCTGTACCGTGAACCTAGAAACACATATTCGCCAAGGCTTTCATAGGAGTTGTGGGCATTTCCAAGGGTAGTTTTATGACCCTGGTGGTAGTGTGACCCTTCTTCTGTACCGTGAACCTAGAGAAACACAAGGCTTTCGTAGGAGTTGTGGGCATTTCTAGGGGTACTTTTATGACCGTGGTGGTAGTGTGACCCTTCCTCTGTACCGTGAACCTAAAGAAACACTCATTAGCACCCGGCTGACCCCCTCTCTGACCTTTAGAAATAGCTGTTGTATGGAGCGAAAATGACTTATAATTCCAACCCAAAACTCGCCCTCACCAGATGCGTACAGAAGGAAGGATGAAGAAAAGAAAAGAAAAAGAAGAAAACCAAGATCAGAGTTTAATGGAGTGGCGCCAAAATGAGAGGCGGCCCTGCTGGTGCGTACGATCACTTTCAACGAGTTTCTTGACCCGATGTTTATTTGTTTGACTCCGGCGCGGGTCAGGCCACTCCCGAGGCTCTCAGGTTGCTTCGGCTGGGCGGGGGAGGGGTGGGGGGGGGTGCATGGTGGCTTGGTGCGGGGGGAGGGGTGGGGGGGGGTGCATGGTGGCTGGGTGAGGGGAGGTGGGGGGTGCATGGTGGCTTGGTGCGGGGGAGGGTGGGGGTGCATGGTGGCTTGGTGCAGGGAGGGGGGGGTGCATGGTGGCTTGGTGCGGGGGGAGGGGTGGGGGGGGGTGCATGGTGGCTTGGTGCGGGGGGAGGGGTGGGGGGGGGTGCATGGTGGCTTGGTGCGGGCCGCGGGAGACATCATAGGCCCAGCTGCTCCCGGGAAGCTGGAACATAAGAACATAAGAACATAAGAACATTAGAACATTAGAACATTAGAACATTAGAACATTAGAACATAAGAACATTAGAACATAAGAACATTAGAACATAAGAACATAAGAACATAAGAACATTAGAACATAAGAACATTAGAACATTAGAACATAAGAACATTAGAACATTAGAACATTAGAACATTAGAACATAAGAACATAAGAACATTAGAACATTAGAACATAAGAACATAAGAACATTAGAACATTAGAACATAAGAACATTAGAACATAAGAACATTAGAACATAAGAACATTAGAACATAAGAACATTAGAACATAAGAACATTAGAACATAAGAACATTAGAACATTAGAACATAAGAACATAAGAACATAAGAACATTAGAACATAAGAACATAAAAGCATAAGAACATTAGAACATTAGAACATTAGAACATTAGAACATAAGAACATTAGAACATAAGAACATAAGAACATTAGAACATTAGAACATAAGAACATTAGAACATTAGAACATAAGAACATTAGAACATTAGAACATAAGAACATTAGAACATAAGAACATAAGAACATTAGAACATAAGAACATTAGAACATTAGAACATAAGAACATAAGAACATAAGAACATAAGAACATTAGAACATTAGAACATTAGAACATAAGAACATAAGAACATAAGAACATTAGAACATAAGAACATAAGAACACAAGAACACAAGAACACAAGAACACAAGAACACTAGAACATTAGAACATTAGAACATAAGAACATAAGAACATAAGAACATTAGAACATTAGAACATTAGAACATAAGAACACTAGAACACTAGAACACAAGAACACAAGAACACAAGAACATAAGAACACAAGAACACAAGAACATAAGAACGTAGGAGTCTGCAAGAGGCTGGTAGGCCTATACAAGGCAGCTCCTTTGACCCTAAGCTCCCGTGTATCTAACCCCACCTAATATCGCTGTCCAGGAATTTAATATATTTATGAATGCGACAATTGTATTGGCACTCACCACATGACTGCTAAGCCTGTTCCACTCATCCACAACCCTGTTAGTAAACCAATTTTTGCCTATGTCCTTGTTGAATCTGAAGTTATCCAGTTTAAACCCATTACTTCGTGTCCTACCCGGTTCTCTTACCAACAAAACCTTGTGAATGTCTCCCTTATTAAAGCCCTTCATCCATTTATAAACCTCGATCATGTCTCCACGCACCCTTCGCCTTGCTGGAGAATGCAAGTTTAACTGTTTGAGTCTTTCCTCGTATGGCAAGTTTCTCAACCCCTGAATCATCTTAGTCATCCTCCTCTGCACCGATTCTAACACTCTGATATCCATTCTCTAGTAAGGTGACCAGAACTGAACCGCATAGTCAAGATGAGGTCTAACTAATGCTAGGAAGCTTTGCCGATGTTCGTTGCCAGGCGAGAAACACAATATAGCTAACGAGGCGCCTCTCCTTAACCTCCAGCAAAGAAAGTCGCGTCTCCTCTCAATGTTATAACCTGCCGCGCGCGTTTGTTTGTTTGCTTGTTTGTTTATACTGAACGCACACACACACACACACACACACACACACACACACACACACACACACACACACGTTTCTTCTCTGAATCACTACAATTTAAAGCACTTTGTCAAACAGTATGCTTGCTGAATTATGCATGCCCCTTCACTGATACCGCCGAATACAACGACTTGACGCTCATCTGAATTGGTTCGCTAAATTGCGGTGTGTCGAGTGTGTTACCATGTGCCTTCCTCGTCGGCGCCTTCACGGCTCGGCGCGCTGGGAAGGGTGCGGCCCGTGGCGCCAGCTGGGTCATGGTGGCGCAGCGGCACAGCGGGCGGCCGATGAGCGACTTATCTGGAGATCTTCATTAACAAGCACAACGCGCACACACACACACACACACACACACACACACACACACACACACACACACACACACACACACAGCTGTAAGGAAAAGTTCTGTAAATGCAGATACGGAAACGGAATCACACGAGCGTTAAGCCCAGGCCATATAAAACTACAACTAGGTAAATACACACACACACACACACACACACACACACACACACACACACACACACACACACACACACACACACACACACACACACACACCTCTCCTCCCGAAACTGACCTCTCTTTCGATTCTTTTTTTTAGGAGCAGCGAGTAGCGGGCTTTTTATATAATTGTTTCCTTTTTCTGTGCCCTTGAGCTGTCTCCTTAACACACACACACACACACACACACACACACACACACACACACACACACACACACACACACACACACACACACACACATAAACATAAAAACAGCATATATAAATTCGTTACATAAGGATGAGAACGAACAAGCAGAAACAGCAGATATATTTCATTCATCAGCGAGGGTTTGTTTTCCCAGCAGCACCCGGGGCGGCATGGGAGGACAGACCTTATCACAAGTCCTTCATCACTGTGCCACATCCCTCCTGGCTCAGCGCCCCACACTCCCCACACCCAGCTCAGTGGCGACCCTCACTGACGTTTTCGCCCATGGAGGTAGAATTGGTGGAGTCGGCTTCAACCAAATTACCCAGTAGCATCGGGGACCATGTTTCTTAATGGTCCCTCCAAGCGAGAAAAATGAGAAAAAATCACCCCTCACACAAACCATTTCATAATATATATCAAAGCATTTGTGATCAGATTATGTATCATCTATTTTTTGGGGTTTATATTGCAAATTTGGCCCGTCGCTGCTACACGGTAAAGCCACAAATTTGACCCGTCGCTGCTACACGGTAAAGCCACAAATTTGGCCCGTCGCTGCTACACGGTAAAGCCACAAATTTGGCCCGTCACTGCTACACGGTAAAGACACAAATTTGGCCCGTCGCTGCTACACGGTAAAGCCACAAATTTGGCCCGTCGCTGCTACACGGTAAAGCCACAAATTTGGCCCGTCGCTGCTACACGGTAAAGCCACAAATTTGGCCCGTCGCTGCTACACGGTAAAGCCACAAATTTGGCCCGTCGCTGCTACACGGTAAAGCCACAAATTTGACCCGTCGCTGCTACACGGTAAAGCCACAAATTTGACCCGTCGCTGCAACACGGGTTAACAATATGGATCCAGATCAGTCTAGTAAACTCAAGGTTATACAATAAATCTTCAATCTGACGAATCATTTTGCGGAACCCCTCATTAAAGATAACTCGCTTTTCCTTGATATTGCGATTCTCTGCACGATGTTAAAACGCTTTAATATATGTTGATCTGCACTTATTGCGTGTGCCTCGTCTTCGTCTGTATATTCTCCTGCCTACGACTTGAACGCTCATTTGGCCGCTCTTCTAAACTCTTTTCTATAGGGGCAATGCATCTGTTTTTCTCCTGCCTACGACTTGAACGCTCATTTGGCCGCTCTTCTAAACTCTTTTCTATAGGGGCAATGCTTCTGTTTTTCTCCTGCCTACGACTTGAACGCTCATTTGGTCGGTCTTCTAAACTCTTTTCTATAGGGGCAATGCTTCTGTTTTTCTCCTGCCTACGAATTGAACGCTCATATGGCCGCTCTTCTAAACTCTTTTCTATAGGGGCAATGCATCTGTTTTTCTCCTGCCTACGAATTGAACGCTCATTTGCTCTGACTCTTTTCTATAGGGGCAATGCTTCTGTTTTTCTCCTGCCTACGAATTGAACGCTCATATGGCCGCTCTTCTAAACTCTTTTCTATAGGGGCAATGCATCTGTATTTTCTCCTGCCTATGACTTGAACGCTCATTTGGTCGCTCTTCTAAACTCTTTTCTATAGGGGCAATGCTTCTGTTTTTCTCCTGCCTACGACTTGAACTCCCATTTGGCCGCTCTTCTAAACTCTTTTCTATAAGGGCAATGCATTCCTTCCCCTTCTCTCTCTCTCTCCTGCATATGGCCACAGATGTTGCGCCAACCAAACCAAACTATCCAACATTCACATTTTCCGGCTCCTCGTCTCCGTACGTGACCAAGAAACTTAATATATACCTAAAAGCATGCATATATTTTACTGAGACAAGCTGTAACCAAGTCATCTAGGATTGAAATGGCGCAAACAGTCAAGATTTATAGGTTTTGTCATTGCGTATGAATAAAACATTAGACGTAACGCTCTCGTCGCCAAAGAGGGTGTGTTTGGTGTGATGCTGCTGGTGGTGAGACAGGGAGGCGGTGGTATTGGTGGTGGCAAGGGTGTAGACTGGGCGGCGCGGTGGTTGGGTGTTGAAATGGAGGGTATATTAGTAGTTATATTGGTAGTTACTGGTAGTTATATTGGTAGTTATATTGGTAGTTAGAAGTGTGATTGAAGCCTCGGGTCGGCGGGTCTGTGCAAGGGCTCGGTTCCACATATGGGCCAAGGATCCTTCCCTGACCGGCGGCCGCGACTATGCTGTTTCTTCTTATCGCGGCTGTTGACTCTGTGCATCATTGCCTCCGCGCGGAATAAATTAGCATGATTAAATTGTGTCCCTTAGTCTATATATGTCAAGTGAAGTCAAGAGAGAGAGAGAGAGAGAGGGAGAGAGAGAGACCATTTGTGTCAGACCGTCGGATATGCTTTTTGTGGGTTCCCAAGTCTTCTGAGGTGGTATGGGGGATCGCAGGTCAAACACTGTGAGTCTGTACTATGCTCTAATTGTGAACTCAAAATACAATCTTCCAGCTTTTGGTCCATAAACTCCAATGTGAAATTTGGTATGACAATATATACATCTACCCCCCCCCCTCCCCCCCCCCCCCCCACCCCCGCCCCTCTCTTTATTTAAGGTTGAGGAACGCCCCCTCTCCTCCCTCCCCTCCTGCTCACAACCGAGAGAGCCCGGGTTCGATTCCCGGGCGGAGTGGAAAAATTTGGGCGGCTTTTCCGATACCCTACGCCCCTATCCACCCAGCAGTGTACCAGGTATTAATCGGGGGTTGTGTCCCGTCTCCTGGGGTCTGTTCCCTTCTCCTATAATTCCTTCCCCTTCTGTCTCTCTCCGGCATATGACCACAGATGTTGCGCCGACTAAACCAAACTTTCCAACTGTTCCCTTCTCCTATAATTCCTTCCCCTTCTGTCTCTCTCCGGCATATGACCACAGATGTTGCGCCCACTAAACCAAACTTTCCAACTGTTCCCTTCTCCTATAATTCCTTCCCTTCTGTCTCTCTCCGGCATATGACCACAGATGTTGCGCCCACTAAACCAAACTTTCCAACTGTTCCCTTCTCCTATAATTCCTTCCCCTTCTGTCTCTCTCCGGCATATGACCACAGATGTTGCGCCCACTAAACCAAACTTTCCAACTGTTCCTTTCTCCTATAATTCCTTCCCCTTCTGTCTCTCTCCGGCATATGACCACAGATGTTGCGCCGACTAAACCAAACTTTCCAACTGTTCCCTTCTCCTATAATTCCTTCCCCTTCTGTCTCTCTCCGGCATATGACCACAGATGTTGCGCCCACTAAACCAAACTTTCCAACTGTTCCCTTCTCCTATAATTCCTTCCCTTCTGTCTCTCTCCGGCATATGACCACAGATGTTGCGCCCACTAAACCAAACTTTCCAACTGTTGCATTTATCCTATAATTCCTTCCCCTTCTGTCTCTCTCCGGCATATGACCACAGATGTTGCGCCCACTAAACCAAACTTTCCAACTGTTCCCTTCTCCTATAATTCCTTCCCCTTCTGTCTCTCTCCGGCATATGACCACAGATGTTGCGCCCACTAAACCAAACTTTCCAACTGTTCCCTTCTCCTATAATTCCTTCCCCTTCTGTCTCTCTCCGGCATATGACCACAGATGTTGCGCCGACTAAACCAGACTTTCCAACTTTCCGGAGGGCAGCATGAACCAAGCAAGATGGCGCCACTATAAAAGCTTGCCTACGCCATAACGGGCCGGGGCTGACCATCAAGCGCCACAAGGAAAGCCTACCGGCGCCATATTAGGCATAGACGTTAAAAAAAAGGGCAACAGCCTGACTCAAGGCCTTCCTGGAGGTTCTGTTGCAAGAGTTTCGAAGACTCGGCTCGTTTTGCTGATTTTTATATATTTTTTTTTTTACAACATAGGAGACAGCACAAAAAAAAGACAACATTTCCAGGGGTAGTTTTATGACCCTGGTGGTAGTGTGACCCTTCTCCTGTACTGTGAGCCTAGAAACACATATTTGACAAGGCTTTCGTAGGAGTTGTGGGCATTTCCAGGGGTAGTTTTATGACCCTGGTGGTAGTGTGACCCTTCTCCTGTACTGTGAGCCTAGAAACACATATTTGTCTAGGCTTTCATAGGAGTTTTGGGCATTTCCAGGGGTAGTTTTATGACCCTGGTGGTAGTCTGACCCTTCCTCTGTACCTTGAACCTGAAGAAACACTCCTTAGAACCCACCTGCCCCCCGCTTTGACCTTGAGAAATACCTGATGTGAGAAGCGAATGTGTCTTTTAATTCCGACCTATGTGTCAGGAGTTGAAATATATGTGTAATTACGATGTTAATCCGGTTGAAAGTATGTAGACAGAACGATTAGCTAACAAGGTATATTAAGATGTTGTAGTGTTGCAAGTATTGGAAAACTGTGTTCGCAGAAGGGATGTCCAGGTGTGTCTCCCGGAAAACTTTCAAGGTTGATTGACTAATGTATCAAAACTTCCGGAGATTGTTGGCACCTCAGAAGCTCGTAGCCATGGGGTTCTGTCTAGCTCACCACGAGATGATCACGAGCTCTGGGGACTACCTGATCTCACACACTCCACACCCCATCCACATTGCTCAAGAGAGAGAGAGAGAGAGAGAGAGAGAAATAAATAAATAAAGAAAGAAAGAAAGAAAGAATGAGAGTGAGAGTGAGAGACAGACAGAAAGACAGAAAGACAGAGAGAAAGACAGAGAGACAGAGAGAGAGAGAGAGAGAGAGAGAGAGAGAGAGAGAGAGAGAGAGAGAGAGAGAGAGAGAGAGAGAGAGAGAGAGACAGACAGACAGACAGACAGACAGACAGACAGACAGACAGACAGACAGACAGACAGACAGACAGACAGACAGACAGACAGACAGACAGACAGACAGACAGACAGACAAGTCTAGTCATTTCGAAATTTCATGTAATACTTTCCATGAGGGACAAATTGCTCCTCCGTGATGCAGTGGTTAGCACGCCTAGCCACGACTCCGCGGTCCCGGGTTCGAGTCTGGGGAAGCTGGCGCCCACCTCACTCGCTGACCATCCTCCCACTCAGACAGGTCGGTAAAAGGATGGATCTAAGGTAGCCTGGGAAGGAGTTGTGGGCATTTCCAGGGGTAGTTTTATGACCCTGGTGGTAGTGTGACCCTTCCTCTGTACCATGATCCTAAAGAAACACTCATTAAAACCCGATTGACCCCATCTTTGACCTTTTGAAATAGGTTATGTGAGAAGCGGAAATATCTTATAATATCGACCTAGGTGTTACGAGCGTCAACATTTGAAAACGCCGGATCGGATTGGGTTAACGGGAGCCCCAACCTTATCTTAATGGCAGTTCCGAATAGTCTTGATCTCCCTTCCTCATCATTTAATATTCCTGCACTCCGCGAATTAAACACCCCAGAATCCTTGACCTAATCTCAGTGCACCCTTCACGCTACACACTGTCACCCTGTAACGCGTGCCTCTCATTCAGGGAGGCGGTGGCTGAATGGGTAGCGTAACGGCGCCGCGTTCATGACGACGCGAGTTCAATCCCCGGCCGGTGCCACCAAGCTGGGATTTTTCAGCCGCCGCCGAGTGGCTTAAAACTACCCACATGCTGTCCAGAAGACCACCCATCAACCCGGACTCTAGATTCTAGGATTAAAGATGAGCTCCGGGAGGGCAGCATGAGCCAATGCAAGATGGCGCCACTATAAACACTCGCCGACCATCAGGCCCCACCGGGAAGAAGCCTTGGGCCGACCATCAGGATCCACCGGGAAGAAGCCTTGGGCCGACCATCAGGATCGACCGGGAAGAAGCCTTGGGCCGACCATCAGGATCCACCGGGAAGAAGCCTTGGGCCGACCATCAGGATCCACCGGGAAGAAGCCTTGGGCCGACCATCAGGATCCACCGGGAAGAAGCCTTGGGCCGACCATCAGGATCCACCGGGAAGAAGCCTTGGGCCGACCATCAGGATCCACCGGGAAGAAGCCTTGGGCCGACCATCAGGATCCAACGGGAAAAAGCCTTGGGCCGACCATCAGGATCCACCGGGAAGAAGCCTTGGGCCGACCATCAGGATCCACCGGGAAGAAGCCTTGGGCCGACCATCAGGATCCACCGGGAAGAAGCCTTGGGCCGACCATCAGGATCCACCGGGAAGAAGCCTTGGACCGACCATCAGGATCCACCGGGAAGAAGCCTTGGGCCGACCATCAGGATCCACCGGGAAGAAACCTTGGGCCGACCATCAGGATCCACCGGGAAGAAGCCTTGGACCGACCATCAGGATCCACCGGGAAGAAGCCTTGGACCGACCATCAGGATCCACCGGGAAGAAGCCTTGGGCCGACCATCAGGATCCAGCTGGAAAAAAACAAAAATGACATTCCTGCACTCCGCGAATTCTACACACCTGAATCCTTGAACTAATCTCAGTGTCCCCATACCGCGTGACTCATTCAGGGTTGCAGGATCCGCGACAACATCCTCTCCTCCCATTAAGTGCCAGGGCGCCTCGTCGGACAAACCGGCTCAAGAAATCTCATTAACTATGTATGACAAGCAGCAAGTGACTGTAATTTGAATTCTAATTGCAGCGACGTGCTCGGCTGCCTGGTACCTTGGGCTGACGTGTTGGGTGTCTCGTCTGTATTGTTTCCTTTACTAGTTGCCGCCGTGTTTGTGTGTTTATGTGTGTGTGTGTGTGTGTGTGTGTGTGTGTGTGTGTGTATATGTGTGTCTTTCAAGGTCTCAGCCCCCCCCCTCCCCCCCCCAACCCCACCACCCCCCAGACCCACACATCGTTACCGCTGCCGGCCCACGACGAGGCTTAATCTGATCACCATTCACTTTCTCTAATCTCTCTCTCTCTCTCTCTCTCTCTCTCTCTCGCCCGGTAAGAATGTAGGTGGAACCGTCTTGTCCCTCCCTGGTCGGGCGTCGCGGCAGGAGCGTGACGCCTCGCCGCACCCCCGACATGACAGCTGGGGCGCGGGTGTGGATGGGACGTGACGAACTTGACTACCAGGGAGACGTGGGAGGGCCTGGCTGGAGGCTTCCTAGGGGGCGACGTTCAAGAAGGGGCCGGTCTGTTCCTCCACCATGAGTCTATTTCTGTCAGTGCGTGTTTTTTTTTTATCAATATAAGGGATGATTTTTTTTTTTTTTTTACAGCAAAGGAGACAGCTCAAGGGCACAAAAAAAGTGAACAATAATAAATACAAAAAAGCCCGCTACTCGCTGCTCCTAAAAAGAATCCAAAGAGGTGGCCGAAAGAGAGGTCAATTTCGGGCGGAGAGGTGTCCTGATACCCTCCTCTTGAAAGAGTTCAAGTCGTAGGCAGGAGGAAATACAGATGAAGGAAGATTGTTCCAGAGCTTACCAGCGTGAGGGATGAAAGAGTGAAGATGCTGGTTAACTCTTGCATAAGGGGTTTGGACAGTATAGGGATGAAATAGTGAAGATGCTGGTTAACTCTTGCATAAGGGGTTTGGACAGTATAGGGATGAAAGAGTGAAGATGCTGGTTAACTCTTGCATAAGGGGTTTGGACAGTATAGGGATGAAAGAGTGAAGATGCTGGTTGACTCTTGCATAAGGGATTTGGACAGTATAGGGATGAAAGAGTGAAGATGCTGGTTAACTCTTGCATAAGGGGTTTGGACAGTATAGGGATGAAAGAGTGAAGATGCTGGTTAACTCTTGCATAAGGGGTTTGGACAGTATAGGGATGAAAGAGTGAAGATGCTGGTTAACTCTTGCATAAGGGGTTTGGACAGTATAGGGATGAAAGAGTGAAGATGCTGGTTAACTCTTGCATAAGGGGTTTGGACAGTATAGGGATGAAAGAGTGAAGATGCTGGTTAACTCTTGCATAAGGGGTTTGGACAGTATAGGGATGAAAGAGTGAAGATGCTGGTTAACTCTTGCATAAGAGGTTTGGACAGTGTAGGGATGAAAGAGTGAAGATGCTGGTTAACTCTTGCACAAGGGGTTTGGACAATATAGGGATGAAAGAGTGAAGATGCTGGTTAACTCTTGCGTAAGGGGTTTGGACAGTACAGGAATGAAAGAGTGAAGATGCTGGTTAACTCTTGCGTAAGGGATTTGGACAGTATAGGGATGAAAGAGTGAAGATGCTGGTTAACTCTTGCGTAAGGGATTTGGACAGTATAGGGATGAGCATGAGTAGAAAGTCGTGTGCAGCGGGGCCGCGGGAGGGGGGGAGGCATGCAGTTAGCAAGTTCAGAAGAGCAGTCAGCGTGGAAATATCGATAGAAGATAGAAAGAGAGGCAACATGGCGGCGGAATTTAAGAGGTAGAAGACTATCAGTAAGAGGAGGAGAGCTGATGAGACGAAGAGCCTTAGACTCCACTCTGTCCAGGAGAGCTGTGTGAGTGGAGCCTCCCCACACGTGAGATGCATACTCCATACATTAGCAAGTCAAACACGCGACTTTTTTTCTCTTTCCGCCAATAGTCTTTCTTAATGGGGCCTGGTGGTTGACCCCATCCCGTTATGGCGCAGGAAAGTCTTTTTTATTGTGGCGCCATTTTGCTTAGCTCAGATCATACATTGCCCTGGAACTCCTTCTTGATCCTCTTTAGAGTTGATGTAGAGCCCGGGTCAACAGGTGGTCTTCAGGAAAGCATGTGGGTAGTCTTAAGGGGTATCACACTGGGCAAATCTTCCGTGGATCTTCAGTCAAACCACGATTTCTGCTACTGTGGTTGTCATTTATTTCTTGTTATTTCTGATGATGATGGTGAGTAATACCGTCATCCTTCAGTGAACTCTACCGTAGCTTTGGAAGATCGTGGACGCGTCAGAAAACCACGGAAATATCAGAACCACGCCAGCGGAAATCGTGGTTTGACTGAAGGCACCCACGGAAAATTTGCCCAGTGTGATAGCTCCTTAGGGCACTCGGCGATGTCTGGAAATTGTCACGGGCGAGAGTCGAACCCGGGTCCTCCGTGATGCCGCTCCCGCACGCCGCCCGCTCAGCCACTGGCGCCCCATAGAGTATATTCTTACATTATCCAGACGTTAAGGTGAGTTTTTTTTTATAGTCAGCCCTCCTCGCCTCACATATATACCTCACCGGGAGTGGCTGACGCCCGTTCGATAGGTGTCTTCCTGCCTAATCCTACTGAACATATATAAACATCATTAGGCATAGAAGTAGTAGTAGTAGTAGTAGTAGTAGTAGTAGTCGTAGTCGTAGTAGTAGTAGTAGTAGTAGTAGTAGTAAACTCTATTCCACTTTTACAGCAAATATGAAGAAACTCTAATATAGCATAGAGGCTGTTAAGTGCCTCTCTACAACAGGTTCCCCAGCCCCATCATCGGGTCAGCTGTACCCAGTCTCCGCCAACAGGGCAGCGATGCACTTCCAACACTGCCCCCATGCTACACTGTCTATATAAGCCCCGTCCACACTGTGCATCACGTAGCAGCCCTGTGATGCAGTAGCGGTGTTGAAAACAATACACAAGCGTCCAGACTGGAGGGCATCACAAGGCAACTCATCCCCGCGCGCCAGTCCCCGATTAGATGCCCATATTTCATCCCATTCTCGTAGTGCTGTACACGGCGACATCACTTCTTATCGCGACTGTACACGGTGACATTACTTCTTATCGCGACTGTACACGGTGACATTACTTCTTATCGCGACTGTACACGGTGACATTACTTCTTATCGCGACTGTACACGGCGACATCACTTCTTATCGCGACTGTACACGGCGACATCACTTCTTATCGCGACTGTACACGGCGACATCACTTCTTATCGCGACTGTACACGGTGACATCACTTCTTATCGCGACTGTACACGGCGACATCACTTCTTATCGCGACTGTACACGGCGACATCACTTCTTATCGCGACTGTACACGGCGACATCACTTCTTATCGCGACTGTACACGGCGACATCACTTCTTATCGCGACTGTACACGGCGACATCACTTCATAGCGCGACTGTACACGGCGACATCACTTCTTATCGCGACTGTACACGGCGACATCACTTCATAGCGCGACTGTACACGGCGACATCACTTTATCGAGACTGTACTCGGCGACATCACTTCTTAGCGCGACTGTACACGGCGACATCACTTCTTATCGCGACTGTACACGGCGACATCACTTCATAGCGCGACTGTACACGGCGACATCACTTCTTATCGCGACTGTACACGGCGACATCACTTCTTATCGCGACTGTACACGGCGACATCACTTCTTATCGCGACTGTACACGGCGACATCACTTCATAGCGCGACTGTACACGGCGACATCACTTCATAGCGCGACTGTACACGGCGACATCACTTCATAGCGCGACTGTACACGGCGACATCACTTCATAGCGCGACTGTACACGGCGACATCACTTAATAGCGCGACTGTACACGGCGACATCACTTAATAGCGCGACTGTACACGGCGACATCACTTCAAAGCGCGACTGTACACGGCGACATCACTTCATAGCGCGACTGTACACGGCGACATCACTTCTTATCGCGACTGTACACGGAGACATCACTTCATAGCGCGACTGTACACGGAGACATCACTTCATAGCGCGACTGTACACGGAGACATCACTTCATAGCGCGACTGTACACGGAGACATCACTTCTTATCGCGACTGTACACGGAGACATCACTTCATAGCGCGACTGTACACGGCGACATCACTTCTTATCGCGACTGTACACGGCGACATCACTTCATAGCGCGACTGTACATAAAGTGACATCCGACTCTGGAAGTCTCTCTCTCTCTCTCTCTCTCTCTCTCTCTCTCTCTCTCTCTCTCTCTCTCTCTCTCTCTCTCTCTCTCTCTCTCTCTCTCTCTCTCTCTCTCTCTCCACACACATAAGGAATTTTAATGTGCCGCATGTAAACAGCCTGGGTACCCTGATATTCTAAATACCCTCGCATCGCCCTCAGTAGTTATTATTTAATAGGTCATGTTATTTTATTGATCATTATTTACACCCAGTAAGTTATTAAGACGTCTTTCAACACTGCGCGCATCATGGTGCATAGTGTGGACGGGCCTGGGACACTGAACACATGTCTAACCCGGTGAATTCAGGACGGGAAGTGTGTGTGTGTGTGTGTGTGTGTGTGTGTGTGTCAGTGTTGTCAAAGTGTCGTACTCTGAACACTGGCTCCAAGATTATCGTATGCACACAAATAACGATAGGAATTTCAAGTTATCGTTGAAACGGTTAAATACAGATAGTTATCGGTCTTTTTGGTTGTCATAATCGACCAGAAACTTCAAAAATGCGGTGCGATATGTATGTGTGTGTGTGTGTGTGTGTGTGTGTGTGTGTGTGCCGGGCTGTGACGGTACCCACTTGGCGCCACAGCGGATGCGTCGCGTCGGGGCAGGCTGGGGCGCCCGTCACGTGGCTCACCCAGCCGAGTCAACACGCGTGGCTGTGAGCAAGTGTTTGTCTTGGCCTGATGGTAAGAGCCGCCTTCACAGTCTACTTGTTTTGATCGTTACATCGACGCTTCAGTATTTCCACGTGAAACTGGCCTATGGGGTAGTGGGGGCTGCAGGGGAAGGGAGAGGTGTTGGGGGCGTGTGGCGAGGTGCGGGGCTTGGCTAACCCCGCAGCCGCCATTGCTAACGACTCTGAAATCGGCCTTAAGACATCAGTTTATGAATTTGTTGGTTACTGAGAATTAAGTTTGAACATTCCCTGATCGAGGCTTATAAATGGATATTGGGCTTTAATAATGGGGTTGAGAAACTTGCCATACGAGGAAAGACTCAAACAGTTAAACTTGCATTCTCCAGCAAGGCGAAGGGTGCGTGGAGACATGATCGAGGTTTATAAATGGATGAAGGGCTTTAATAATAGGGTTGAGAAACTTGCCATACGAGGACAGACTCAAACAGTTAAACTTGCATTCTCCAGCAAGGCTTATAAATGGATGAAGGGCTTTAATAATGGGGTTGAGAAACTTGCCATACGAGGAAAGACTCAAACAGTTAAACTTGCATTCTCCAGCAAGGCGAAGGGTGCGTGGAGACATGATCGAGGCTTATAAATGGATGAAGGGCTTTAATAAGGGAGACATTCATAAGGTTTTGTTGGTAAGAGAGCCGGGTAGGACACGAGGTAATGGGTTTAAATTGGACACCTTCAGATTCAACAGGGACATAGGCAAAAATTGATTTACCGACAGGGTTGTGGATGAGTGGAATAGGCTTAGCAGTCATGTGGTGAGTGCCAATACAGCTGTTGCATTCATAAATAGATTAGATAAATTCATGGACAGCGATATTAGGTGGGGTTAGATACACGGGAGCTTAGGGTCAAAGGAGCTACCTTGTATAGGCCTACCAGCCTCTTGCAGACTCCTAAGTTCGTATGTTCTTGTGTTCACTGCGGGATAATAGACTTTCTGTTGCCTACATTTTCACGTTTCCATGTTTTTTGCTCCATCTCTCCTCCTCCTCCTCCTCCTCTAACTCCTCCTCCTCCTCCTCCTCCTCCTCCTCCTCCTCCTCTCCTATATCATTTTTTCCCCACCTCTCCTCCTCCTCCTCCTCCTCCTCCTCTAACTCCTCCTCCTCCTCCTCCTCCTCCTCCTCCTCCTCCTCTCTTTTATCATTTTTTCCCCACCTCTCCTCCTCCTCCTCCTCTAACTCCTCCTCCTCCTCCTCCTCTTCTTAATCATCTTCCTATTAGTGACGGTAGAAGATGGTCACTTGACACCTCGCAAGGAAAGAACACCCCGCTGCCTGCATTCCTTCCAAGGCTTGCCCTGAAGTGCCTCGAAGCTATATAAGACCCGCGAGCCTTCCCGTCGTAACAGTCGAGCCGCACCGCTGGCCGCGACAAGACCAGCTGCCATCGTCAGTGTCGTGAACTTAACTCCTTACGGAACTTAGCAGGCGCCGGCGTCCGTCTGCTGTCCAGGCCAAACGTGCCCGCGTGCTGAGACGAGGTGCTTTTGGTGGTCCGCGAAGATGCTACCCCGGCCTTCCTTATCCTCTTGGCGCCAGGGAGCCCGGCTATCCGCGGCCATGGTCCTCCTGATGGCTCTCACGGGGGTGCAGGCCGCCGGGTACCAAAACAGCCACCCACTCGGCCTCAGTAGTCGGCTTAACAGGATGGTGGATGAGGTGGACGCTTCCATCTGGGAGAAGAAACAGCACATGAGTGGAAGGCACAGCTATCCACCTTATGGGGTATGTTTGTGTGTTTGTGTGTGTGTGTGTGTGTGTGTGTGTGTGTGTGTGTGTGTGTGTGTGTGTGTGTGTGTGTGTGTGTGTGTGTGTGTGTGTGTGTGTTTGTGTGTGTGTGTGTGTGTGTGTGTGTGTGTGTGTGTGTGTGTGTGTGTGTGTGTGTGTGTGTGTGTGTGTGTGTGTGTGTGTGTGTGTGTGTGTATGAAGCGATAGAACAGAAATACGACATGAAAAAAAAGAGGAAAGTAGGAAGGATTGAAATTGACATAAAACCAATCGAGTAGAACTTTTAACGATATATTGAAAACCAGAAATAAGGAAGTAAAGAAAATTACCAAAACGTTCGACTCGTACGTTTTAGCGATGGAATAGAAACACAACATGAAAAACACAAGTATTATGCGAGTATTGTGATTTCCTGGGGTATAAGTCGGAAGTCGGAAGATCATGCAAATTGTTGTACTAATTAATGTAGCTAGTCTTGTTCACTCAGAATAAAGAACTAGTTAAAAATAATCACTAGTCAATTATGAAAAGTACAACACACAAAAGTACGCCGGGTATTCAATATATGGGAATTCGCTCATGTGTGACAAACCGAAATGTGCCAAGTGTTCGTTTTACGCGAGAAAATTCACTATTACGCGATTATCGGCGCTGGAGTGACTGGCTGGTGAGGTTTGGTGACACGCAAGAGGGCGCCAGGTGCAAATGTTTCCCCGCACTTTCCTCGCTTATAATCAACCTTTCCCTCCCTCTGATCCTAAAATTAAGCCTCAAGTAGCTAATGATCAGCTTAAATAGTAGACTTTTGGGTGTGTCTCCCTGGAAGCAATCAATGTATTTTATATTGTGAAACGGTACACACACACACACACACACACACACACACACACACACACACACACACCATCCCCATTGCTCAGAGGGGGACGGTAACCACTCCTCGTCAGCGGATGGATTTCGGCCTGAGCGGGGGTCGAATCGTCGCCTGTCAGTCCGCTTGATCTGACAGCACAGCGCTCTAACCGACTGAGCTACGGAGCATGTGTGTGTGTGTGTGTGTGTGTGTGTGTGTGTGTGTGTGTGTGTGTGTGTGTGTGTGTGTGTGTGTGTGTGTGTGTGTGTGGATCAGCGCCATCCGCTCACTATATTGCAAAGGTGTCTCTCTCTCTCTCTCTCTCTCTCTCTCACACACACACACACACACACACACACACACACACACACACAATTAGCCAGTGAGGTGTCGGACACTTATCTAAGGGCCCATCGCTACCACCTCGCTCTTCGGTTCAACCTCCCAGCACGCCACCGCTCACAGCCTCTCCAACATTCCCTTGAAGCCGGCTGCTCCTTGGCCCTCCCGTACGGCTGAGATGACGGACCTGGTGGTGGTGGCGACGGGTGGGTGTCAGTAACCAGAGGGGTGGATCGGGAGAGGAGATTGACCCACGGAGCGATGCAAAGCGATATGGGTTTACAGACGAAGAAAAGAAGTAGGTTTTGTGTGTGTGTGTGTGTGTGTGTGTGTGTGTGTGTGTGTGTGTGTGTGTGTGTGTGTGTGTGTGTGTGTCCATATCCGTAAACGATTCTACCCCCAATGACAAACGTCTGACAAGGCTTTCGTGGGAGTTGCGGGCATTTCCAGGGGTAGTACTTCTATGACCCTGGTGGTAGTTTGACCCTTCTTCTGTACTGTGAACCTAAAAACACACTCCTGTCGTTGTGTGTGTGTGTGTGTGTGTGTGTGTGTGTGTGTGTGTGTGTGTGTGTGTGTGTATAAGAGAGAGAGAGAGAGAGAGAGAGAGAGAGAGAGAGAGAGAGAGAGAGAGAGAGAGAGAGAGAGAGAGAGAGAGAGAGAGAGAGAGAGAGAGAGAGAGAGATGTTACGAGCACATCTCTTCTCAAAACACACACACACACACACACACACACACACACACACACACACACACAGACAGACACACAGCCCCCCTCACACACACACACACGCACACAGATCCCCCCCCCACCCCCCCACCCCCTCCCACCCCCCCCACACAGCTGCGAGGGTCGTTACCAGCAGCAGGGGAAGGTCGTACACCATCAAGGATTCCACGGGGCTTAAATTGGTACTCTGTCGCATGCCAAACGCTGAAGGACCCGCCCAGGATTAGTGTCGCTGGTTAGGGGCGCGACACACCAAGGAGGGCGCGGTTAAGGGTGTCTCTCTCTCTCTCTCTCTCTCTCTCTCTCTCTCTCTCTCTCTCTCTCTCTCTCTCTCGTTAGCCCCATGCCTATCGCCTCTATTCTGTGTGTGTGTGTGTGTGTGTGTGTGTGTGTGTGTGTGTGTGTGTCTCTCTCTCTCTCTCTCTCTCTCTCTCTCTCTCTCTCTCTCTCTCTCTCTCTCTCTCTCTCTCTCTCTCTCTCTCTCTCTCTCTCTCTCTCTCTCTCTCTCTCTCACTTCTTATAGATGCAGCGTACCGTATTTTTCTATATTATCGTATGTTTTGTCTGGCCGCTGACAACATGACGGAGCAGCTGTGGGGCATGGAGGGGAGGACAAGGGGAGACTGGGGCAGCGTGGCGCCACAAGGTCGGCGGCTGAGCACTGTTGTCATCCCCTGCCTCGTGCACTCAGCCTCCTTCATCACCTGCTGTCCCTCCGTCTCGCCATTCTCCCAAGTGCTCCCTTCTCCCTCCTCAAACCCTCCCGCCATGCAAATTCACCGTGTGGCAGATTATCGTACTCAGAGCCACGTGTATATCGGTTTCTGGCCCTTATCTGTAGCCAAGAAGCACCATTTAAGCGATAACTATCTATGAAAGCAGTTATTTGGGTGATGGAAGCAATTTTTAGGTCGGAAATTGGAAAACGAGAGGTGAATTCAGCGTTGGCAAATTATCGTACTCAGAGCTGCTTGTATATCGGTTTCTGGCCCATATCTATTGCCAAGAAGCACCAATAATTAACCATTTAAGAGATAGCCATATATGAAAGTAGTTATTTGTGTGATGAAAGCAGTTTTTGGGTCTGAAATCGGAAAACATGAGAGGCGAAGTCAGCGTTGGCAAATTATCGTACTCATCGCATTGCATTTCCATAATTTCTGACCAATAACTTTAGTAAAAACAAACAAACAAGCATCAATCAATAGGAGTTTTAACGCTAACTTCAATTTTCTGTCGCTATTTGTGTAGGTACGAGAGTTTGAGGCTTAAAACGACGGAAATGCAATACGATAAGTACTTCTAAGCCTCAAACTATCGTACCTACACAATGGGGCCCACTCCTCCCAGCCATGCCAGATTATCGTATTAACCACATCGTCTTTTTACTATTAAGCCCAAAACTCTCGTACCTACACAAATAGCGATAGAAAATTGAAGTTAGCTTTAAAACTCCTATTAATTGATACTTATTTGTTTATTTTTGGGAGAGTTATTGCTTCAGAAACGACGGAAATGCAATACGATAAGTACTTTTAAGCCTCAAACTATCGTACCTACACAATGGGGCCCACTCCTCCCCAGCCATGCCAGATTATCGTATTCACCACATCGTCTTTTTACTATTAAGCCCAAAACTCTCGTACCTACACAAATAGCGATAGAAAATTGAAGTTAGCGTTAAAACTCCTATTTATTGAAGTTTGTTTATTTGTTTTCGCTATAGTTATTGCTCAGAAAGTACGACAATGCAATGCGGTAAGTACGACAATATGGCAACTCTACTCCTCCTCCCCCCGACAAGATCTCAACCGCACCAAGTAAACCGACAAGGCCGCGCGTGTCTTTCCCTTCTCAGAGCTGGGCGCCATGTGACCTCTGGAAGCCTCTTGTTGCCATGGGTGCAATTGCCTTGGTGTTTATGGCGCGTGGACCAAGGATGGGAGAGGGGACATTCACAAGGGCACAGAAAGCATCGTACCAGCGTTGCCAAATTATCGTACTCATCGCATTGCATATCCCTAGTTTCTGAAGCAATAACGATAGCAAAAACAAACAAATAAGCATCGATTAATAGGAGTTTTAATGCTAACCTCAATTTTCTGCCGTTATATTTGTGTAGGTACGATAGTTTGAGGCTTAAAACTACGTATCGTTTTGCATTATCATACTTTCTGAAGCAATATCTATACCAAAAACAAACAAAAGAGCATCGATAAATAGGAGTTTTGATGCTAACTTCAATTTTCTGCCGTTGTTTGTGTAGGTACGAGAGTTTGAGGCTTAAAAGTACTTATCGTATTGTATTGTCGTACTTTCTGAACCAATATCTATACCAAAAACAAACAAACGAGCATCGATTAATAGGAGTTTTAATGCTAACTTCAATTTTCTGCCGTTATATTTGTGTAGGTACGAGAGTTGGAGGTTTAAAACTACTTATCGTATTGCATTGTCGTACTTTCTGAACCAATATCTATACCAAAAACAAACAAACGAGCATCGATAAATAGGAGTTTAATGCTAACTTCAATTTTCTGCCGTTATATTTGTGTAGGTACGAGAGTTTGAGGCTTAAAAGTAAAAAGACGATGTGGTGAATACGATAATCTGGCAAGGCTGGGGAGGAGTGGGCCCCATTGTGTAGGTACGATAGTTTGAGGCTTAAAAGTACTTATCGTATTGCATTGTCGTACTTTCTGAACCAATATTTATTTATTTATTTTTTTTTTTACAACAAAGCAGACAGCTCAAGAGAGTTCAAGTCGTAGGCAGGAGGAAATACAGATGAAGGAAGATTGTTTCAGAGTTTACCAGCGTGAGGGATGAAAGAGTGAAGATGCTGGTTAACTCTTGCATAAGGGGTTTGGACAGTATAGGGATGAAAGAGTGAAGATGCTGGTTAACTCTTGCATAAGGGGTTTGGACAGTATAGGGATGAAAGAGTGAAGATGCTGGTTAACTCTTGCATAAGGGGTTTGGACAGTATAGGGATGAAAGAGTGAAGATGCTGGTTAACTCTTGCATAAGGGGTTTGGACAGTATAGGGATGAAAGAGTGAAGATGCTGGTTAACTCTTGCATAAGGGGTTTGGACAGTATAGGGATGAAAGAGTGAAGATGCTGGTTAACTCTTGCATAAGGGGTTTGGACAGTATAGGGATGAAAGAGTGAAGATGCTGGTTAACTCTTGCATAAAGGTTTGGACAGTATAGGGATGAAAGAGTGAAGATGCTGGTTAACTCTTGCATAAGGGGTTTGGACAGTATAGGGATGAAAGAGTGAAGATGCTGGTTAACTCTTGCATAAGGGGTTTGGACAGTATAGGGATGAAAGAGTGAAGATGCTGGTTAACTCTTGCATAAGGGGTTTGGACAGTATAGGGATGAAAGAGTGAAGATGCTGGTTAACTCTTGCATAAGGGGTTTGGACAGTATAGGGATGAAAGAGTGAAGATGCTGGTTAACTCTTGCATAAGGGGTTTGGACAGTATAGGGATGAAAGAGTGAAGATGCTGGTTAACTCTTGCATAAGGGGTTTGGACAGTATAGGGATGAAAGAGTGAAGATGCTGGTTAACTCTTGCATAAGGGGTTTGGACAGTATAGGGATGAAAGAGTGAAGATGCTGGTTAACTCTTGCATAAGGGGTTTGGACAGTATAGGGATGAAAGAGTGAAGATGCTGGTTAACTCTTGCATACGGGGTTTGGACAGTGTAGGGATGAGCATGAGTAGAAAGTCGTGTGCAGCGGGGCCGTGGGAGGGGGGGAGGCATGAGTTAGCAAGTTCAGAAGAGCAGTCAGCGTGGAAATATCGATAGAAGATAGAAAGAGAGGCAACATGGCGGCGGAATTTAAGAGGTAGAAGACTATCAGTAGGAGGAGGAGAGCTGATGAGACGAAGAGCCTTAGACTCCACTTGATAAGGCAGGAGGATGTTAGCATTTCCATGGGTAGTTTCAAGAGCCTAGCGATAGTTTAACAAGGCTTCTGTATCATTCATGAGCGGGGAAAGTCACGTTGAAAACCCCTGTAGAATCTTTTTTTTCGCAACAAAGGAGACAGTTCAAGGGCATAATATAGGAAACTTTAATAAGAAAATAAAGTACCCCGCTACCCACTGACCCTCGCTGGTGTCCTTGGGGTATTTATACTGGGAAACGTTTGATAATTTGGACGCGTGCGCTCCTGGGCCCACGCGCGCTCAGACTGACCGATATTTCCATTAACTCGTGAATATGTTTGAACCGTCTCTCATGACCCGGTTTTCAAAGCGTCGCTAGCTGGGGGTCTGATTTTTTCATATATCACTTTTTATATCATATTTTACGACCGAGTTTGTAATGTCTCGACTCAACGCTGTGCAAACTCGACACCTGTAGGCCTAACATCTATGTCTAGGCCTCATATTTTTATTTTTAAGGCAGAGTAACATAGGAGATGATGGGATAGGTGGTTGGACTGTGCGGTAAACCAGAGGGGAGAAATGGAGTCTCGAATTTTAACGCCCAAACGAACTATTTCAAATGGTCTCGCTATGCCTCACACCGCCCCGGAAAATTGTATCAGGGAAAGCCAAACTCTCCTTGGAATATACTCAATGCCAATACGACATTTAAATTATCTGGCGCTAGGAAATGAAGGTTGAAGTTACGCGTCTCTCCCAACTCTGATAACTCTTTATTTACTTTCCTCCCTGATAGATTATATTAGTGAAAGGCATCGACTAGAGAAATTGCAAAACTCTCTCTCTCTGTCTCTCTCTCTCTCTCTCTCTCTCTCTCTCTCTCTCTCTGGCTGGATAGACCATTCGCTAGACCCATGCCTATCCCCTCTATTCTTCTTGAGGTTACGCCCAGAGCCCAAATTTTCAGACACATCCAACGTTCACAACACAGTTTCAAAGGCTGGCCAGGAGAGTGGTCTGGTTTTAATGAGTGTTTCTATCATATTCACGATAGAGAAGCTTCGTTAAACTATCACTAGGCTCATATGATTACCCTTGGCAGTGCCCTCAGACTCTACGACACAGCCTTATCGAGTGTTTGTTTGTGTGTGTGGGTGTGAGGGGGGGGGAGAGAGAGAGAGAGAGAGAGAGAGAGAGAGAGAGAGAGAGAGAGAGAGAGAGACTAGGCTCATAAAACTACCCAGGGAAACAGCCACAGCCTCTCGCAATGCCTTATCAATGTGTGTGTGTGTGTGTGTGTGTGTGTGTGTGTGTAGGCCCAGATATCTATGGTCATATGCCGGAGAGAGACAGAAGGGGAAGGAACTATAGGAGAAGGGAACAGACCCCAGGAGACGGGACACAACCCCCGATTAATACCTGGTACACTGCTGGGTGGACAGGGGCGTAGGGTATCGGAAAACCCGCCCAAATTTTTCCACTCCGCCCGGGAATCGAACCCAGGCTCTCTCCTCAGATGGTAATACGCGTTCGCCACAGGACCACAGGTGTTCATGTATCCTTCACGGGGGGCACAGTTGGTAGGGAACCCGAAAACAGAGTGACCTGGCTCGGGTACACTGACCCCGGCCGAGCATACCCCAGTCATCCTGGCGTCTCGGGGCCCAGCACAACAGCCTTTACCCCCGAAGATATATTTACCCTGTGCTCCGTGGGGTATGGGGAGGGGAGGTTGGGGGGTGGAGGGGGCGATGTTGGTGTTTCTGAGTGGCGCCCAGACAGATTTGGGTGACGGTGGGACGGGCGGGCGGGGCATCTCGGCTTATTAATGAGGGCAGCGAGGGTAGCTGATCCACACTTAATCCAGTCTTAGATACCACGGGGATAACACTCACTGAAAAGGTGGATAAGCCATAAAAAGTTTCGTTCAGTCGGCGCAACATCTGTGGTCATATGCCGGAGAGAGACAGGAAGGGAAGGAATCATAGGAGAAGGGAACAGTTGGAAAGTTTGGTTTAGTCGGCGCAACATCTGTGGTCATATGCCGGAGAGAGACAGGAAGGGAAGGAATCATAGGAGAAGGGAACAGTTGGAAAGTTTGGTTTAGTCGGCGCAACATCTGTGGTCATATGCCGGAGAGAGACAGAAGGGGAAGGAATCATAGGAGAAGGGAACAGACCCCAGGAGACGGGACACAACCCCCGATTAATACCTGGTACACTGCTGGGTGGACAGGGGCGTAGGGTATCGGAAAACCCGCCCAAATTGTTCCACTCCGCTTGAGAATCGAACCCGGGCTCTCTCGGTTGTGAGTCGAGTGTGCTAACCACTGCACCACGAAGCCCCCGGCACGGAGGCGAGCGCCGGGGATCAGCTGTGAGCGGGAGGCTGCGGCGGCGGGCTTGGTGGGGTCCGGGACGCTGCAGGGTACGGGGGAGAGTGTGGCGCCGTGTTGGTGAGAGGATTGTTTTTTGGGTCAGTCACTGTTATGGACGAATAACTTAACTATTTTCCTCACCATAGAGTTAGGCGATTTTTCATGTGTATCGTGTTGTACCTTGTGTCTGTCCCTAGCTCCTCAAGTTTTCGCATCGCGCCCTCAGGAGGAACGCGGGGAAAGCAACGCTCGCTGGTTCCGGGGCAGGGAGGGGGCTTCGTGGTGCAGTGGTTAGCACACTCAGCTCACAATCGAGAGAGCCTGGGTTCGATTCCCGGGTGGAGTGGAAAAATTTGGGCGGCTTTTCCGATACCCTACGCCCCTGTCCACCCAGCAGTGTACCAGGTATTAATCGGGGGTTGTGTCCCGTCTCCTGGGGTCTGTTCCCTTCTCCTATAATTCCTTCCCTTCCTGTCTCTCTCCGGCATATGACCACAGATGTTGCGCCGACTAAACGAAACTTTCCAACTTTCCGGGGCAGGGGTACCGGTGTTGGCGGTCTTGGTGGTAAAGCAATCAAACCAACACCATCCTCTTCACTACACACATACACACACACACACACACACACACACACACACACACACACACACACACACATCAACATTCCCAGCAAGCAACACTCACAAAAACTCGTCCCACCACCCCGTGCCTCCATTAAAGGATGCAACCAGCCAGCGCTTGGCGTCAAGGAAGATTCTCAGGGGCACGGCGGGGTTCATTTTACTTAACCCGGGCCAAATTTGTGGCTTTACCGTGTAGCAGCGACGGGCCAAATTTGTGGCTTTACCGTGTAGCAGCGACGGGCCAAATTTGTGGCTTTACCGTGTAGCAGCGACGGGCCAAATTTGTGGCTTTACCGTGTAGCAGCGACGGGCCAAATTTGTGGCTTTACCGTGTAGCAGCGACGGGCCAAATTTGTGGCTTTACCGTGTAGCAGCGACGGGCCAAATTTGTGGCTTTACCGTGTAGCAGCGACGGGCCAAATTTGTGCCATGATATAAACCCCCAAAATAGATGATACATAATCTGATCACAAATGCTTTGATATATATTATGAAATGGTTTGTGTGAGGGGTGATTTTTTCTCATTTTTCTCGCTTGGAGGGACCATTAAGAAACATGGTCCCCGATGCTACTATGCTCCGAGTTTGTGGAGTTTCGGTTTGTAAGGTTTTGTGTTTCAGCATTTGAACTCTGCGCCGCTGGAGTCTTGTGCCGCCAGCCAGGCCGATAACACTAACAGGAAAGCCTTCACAACGCATTGATCCTCGCTCCTCGACACTGTGCTTCTCCGACAAGGAATT